>NW_014555488.1:2872511-2945043 GCF_001313825.1 Dinoponera quadriceps
TGAAAACTCTATGAAATATTTTTTATCATATAGTAAAACGTGTTAGTTTAAATTGTAAAATATCTGGGAAAGTATTCATTTTTTGATGATCTTACCCTGATACTTTTATGTACAAAATGATTTTTATATACAAAATGATGAGGAGAGTCGATATATGTTACAAAAATTATACAATTTCATTTAAAAAGTTCATAATAACCTTGATATAGCCTTGGTACATCCATCCAAGGTCGAACTAATATCTCTATCTTTCTTCTTCAAAACAAACAATTTTTATCTAATATATTTTTTGCTATGATACATAATTTCAGATGAAAAAGTTTATGAGATTTTAAATGTCCCACCATGTATTCGAATCGATATTTAATGTGTAAGTATTATAATAACATATTTTAGACTTCAGTGTATCAATTAAAATGTTATGAATATTATATAATTTTGTGTTAATATTTTTTATATAATATTTATGTTATTTTTCAACATATTTATCTTGTGTTAAATGAATACAAAAATTTTTGTGGACCATTTGGGACATGTGAAAATATGTTAAATTTAATTTTTTACTATATACGATTCGGAGTTGCATGTGCGAAGCTTCATGCTCGAGATCCTTGAATTTTTGCCGAATGCACAAGTGAATCAATTCCAATCTTTTCGTTGCGCAGCGATACTCGTACGTTTCTCCTGCTCGAATCGGTTCGAGTTAGAGTATAACAAGTAACCGACGTCATCCGGGAGTAGGAACGCGTATTTACCTAGCTTTTACATAACGCGAATCTCTAGAGCGACACGACGAAACCCGAGAAAATGTCTGGTGGAGAGCTTAAGCGTGGCCGACTGCTTGGCGTTCGCCGCTGCGAACAAAGTTGAAGAGGGAAACGCCAAGTGAAATCGTCCGCAAGACGGTTTCGAAACACGATTAAGAATCCTGGTCCGTCGTGGAGAACGTCGGGGTGTTATACTTTTTCCACTCGTAAATCGAATTACAGTCGATGCAAATGGCTTCGCCGCGATTTCGTGCAATTCGATGCGACAGAAGGCGCGACGGACGGAAGGACGAACGCGTTATTTTCCAATGTTCACGAATTTTATCGCGAAAAGCGGAGAACGTTCAAGGTTATGCGCTCGGTTACCTCGAATTTAATTCCCGTCGCGAGTGAGCTTAAATAAAAACGTCGGTTGACTGGTGTCGAGAATCAATTGTGAAAGTAATCGATATAATCGGTCGCGTTTTCGTATTTTTCTCCTCTTGTTTACAGCCGCATACAGGGATCGAAATAGACCTTCGATTAGCTCTCTCTCTGTAACTAATGCGCTTAACTAGAACGAAGCCAAAGTGAGGATTTTAATAGCCGAGCGCGTGCGCGTCTCCTCAATCAGCCGCGTGAAAGTCTTGTTTTCGTGAAATCTTAGTTAATATTAATTAATAGTTAATATTAACGACATGACCGGCATAGAAAATTCCTTAGGATCTAATTAAGATTTGGAAAGATTCAGAAAGTGGGAAAATGGGTTCCGCATGAACTGAATGAAAGACAGCAAGAAAATCGAAAAACCACTTGTGAAATGCTGCTCGACAGATACAAAAGAAAGTCATTTCGTATCATGACAGGTGATGAAAAATGGATATATTTTGAGAATCCTAAGCGTCAGAAATCATGGGTGAATCCAGGCGAACCATCGACATCCACTGCAAGACCAAATCGCTTTGGAAAGAAGACAATGCTCTGTGTTTGGTGGGATCAGAACGGTGTAATCTATTATGAGCTGCTAAAACCTGGCGAAACAATTAACACTGATCGTTATCAACAGCAAATGATCGATTTAAATCGAGCATTGCGTGAAAAACGACCAGAATATGGAAAAAGGCAACACAAGGTCATTTTGCTCCATGATAATGCCCCATCACACACAGCAAAACGGGTCAGGGAAACGATCCGTTCGGAAACGAGGCGTTCAGTTGGAAAATATTAACGTATGCGGCTTATTCTCCAGACTTGGCTCCGTCCGATTATCATCTATTCGCATCAATGGGACACGCTCTCGCTGAACAACGCTTCAATTCGTATGAAAATGTACGAAAATGGCTCGATAGCTGGTTCGCTTCAAAAGAAGAAATGTTTTTTTTGGCGTGGCATTCATAAACTGCCGGAGAGGTGGGAAAAATGTATTAATAGCAATGGACATTATTTTTAATAAAATATTTTTTATCATTTTCAAACAACAGACGTGTAATTTTTACAAAAAAATTCCGGTTTCAAACTTCTACACCTGGTAAATGTATTTCGAGTATTGCTACAGATTGAATGAACTTTATACCGTTGTATTTTCGAAACAAAATGATTAATAATTCTGAAATTTTTATATAATGTCTATATATTAATATATCTTTAATATGATCGTTAATACAGTAATTTTTCATAAAAATCTTAAATGTGGTTTGAAAAAATTAAAAATATAGAAGTTAAAAATAGGACATTAATCTCAAGAAATACGTATAAAAAGTCTAATTATTAGTTCTCAAGTAGAACAAAAAGTCATATAAAAATCAAAGCAATGTCAAAATGATATTATTTTGACCTTATCTTCACTTTTATATGATTTTTTGTTCTATTTGGGTTGCGCATATCTCATCCTTCGAATGGTCTATCGTTTTTTAAATTGCGCCAATAATTCGTTCATATTTAAATCTACATCTATATATAATGCAAGCTGCAACGGATTAAAAAACACTCATTTTATGCTACTACCGCCTTAAATGAAAATTGTTTCGCCACTTGGCACTGAACGAATTATATCACTCTTACGCTGCAGAATATAACGTATATACGTCAAGATAAATGATATAAAAGATAAAGATATAACAAGAGTCACTTGTGCGGACGCGCCGGTAACTCGCCACGTGAGCAGAAATGCAATTCCGGCGGGTATGTCTACGCTCGTTGTTGACTCTTCCTCATGCGGTTTTAGACCTCTCTCTTTTTTGCCAAATGATAGCAGGAAGCACTACGGCACACTGGAAGTGGCTGGATCTTACATCGAGTACTTTAGCAAATCCTTTGGTTTCTCGGAACGGAGGAAATGTCGCTCGTAGCATTGTTCCGTGAGTGCACAGCCGCTTAAATGTAACCTCGAGTGGCTTAAACGACGCGGCTGAGACGACCCCCTCGGAACGATCATCGAGACGTCATCGCGGAAGCGATCGGAGAGCAGCAACAGCTAGACTCCGTGAGTTTCCGTTTGCGTGACGGAACGGACGGCACTGGCGGAGGGGTGAATGAAGGTAGGAGAGATACTTTAGACGTCTGCTCCGAACTCGACGTAATTACTAGGTCGAGTGGAGTATGCGACGAGATGCACGTGTGTGTGTGTATACACACATGTACAACAGGAAGCAACGACGCTTCCTGTGAAATTGGACCGTCGCCAGTAGAGCGGCGTTTCAATAACCATCTTTTGCCGTTACGTTCTAGCGCCTGAATTATCCTCGGCTTTCAAAATAGACGCGTCTTGTCGCGCGGGCGCACGCACGCACGAACGCGACGGTTCCACGACGCTAGCATCAATTATCAGGTATCATTCTTTCCTCGCGCGCGCACGCACCGGCTGTCCCAGATACGTCTCGCCGACTTTCGACTTTTCGATCAGTCCCCCCGGCATAGGCGACACCATTAGCGAGATATGCGGTCGTTCGCCGCTACCGAATTCACGCAAATCGGACGACCCGTGCATCCGTGCTAATTAATTACGCGAACATGACGATTCGGAAAACGCGACGCTCACGGAGAGACACGATGACTCAGCTCTCTCCAGCATTTGAATATACCCGGCCACCTCTCGCGCGGCGGATGTTAATATTTCAAACTGCATTTCGTAGTTCGCCTTCGCTCGTTCGCGCGGGATGCATGACATTTTAAACATCATCGTCACACTGAGAAACTAAATTTTTCTTTGTCTATGGGCAAACAATTTTTTTGTTATAACGTTTAGTTCTCTGAACTAAAAATTTGGTTCTTTGAAATTTCTGAAACTTCAGAGAACCAAACCTTCGGTTTAGACAACCAAACTTTGGTTATTACAAGTAAAAAATTTTTCCATAGTCAAACAAGAATTTAGTTGATTCAACTAAATGGGTTTCTCAGTGTATGAAGCGGTAGTTAATTATGAGCGTTGTCATGAGCGCCCTTAATTACGCCCGTCATGTTTTAAATAAGACTCGCAGCGTTTGAATATCGTGTCACAGAAGGCTGCGGGAATAAGGGATTATGACGAGACTTCTCTCTCCCCCTCCCCTTCCTTCCTTCCTCTTTTTCTCTCGTTTTCTCGCTCTCTTGTTTCCTCGCTCTCTCGTTCGCTACTTACGGTTTCCACCGAGGAGATATTATTAAAGACCGACGGCTTCGCGAGAGCTTGCGCGCGACACTGTCGATATTTACATGCCGTAATCTACAATGTGATATTAATTTTATGATTTATTATTACTGCATATTATTAGACCATCGTAGAGACCACGTCCACTTGCGAGAAAGAGAGAAAGATTCAACTCTGAGACGAGGCCTCTTAACCTATTTCGTTCTTCTGTAGGAACAGCAAATTTACTTATCTTCAGAATTTCTTTTATTTATAAGGTAGATTCTGGCCTAGATCTTGTTACTGAAATATAGTTTGGACTTTTGCCTTTCAGAAAATAATTTCACTTGGCCACAACCCATCTCCCCTTCGGCGGTAGGTGGGAGTGGAAAATAACCTTGCAAAACACCTTTTTAATTCATTGTCTCATCTTTTTCATTATTTAATTATAAATAGTAAAAAATAGAAAATTGGAAGACAATGGTGAGGTATTGTTGTCAAAAGATCAAATCGTCGGAAATGACGTTTTCTCGTTATGATATAATTCATTAGGTATATGCCAGATGTTACTCAAGATAAATGTTCCGACTATTTTCTGGGGAAAATGATTGATCGAAAAATTCTGATTTTAGGTTTTTTGAATTCTTTGGGCCACAGTTATTTTTAAATGGTATCATGGATCTCAATATTTTTGCAGCCTGGCTCGAAATAAGTTAAATCAAATATGTCATGAGGAATAATGTACAATGAGTTGAATATATCTACGAAGCTTTATATGAGGAATAATATATGATGAATTGAATATATCTACGAAGCTTTATAAGTATAAACAATAATAAGAAAATAGAGAAATAATTACAGAAAATAAGTATAAGAGAATTATGTAGTAATGATTCCAAATGAGTAGTTTAAGCGAGTACTAGATAGCAGAGTACTAGATAGCAGCACAATAAATATGTCATAAGAATGAATGAATGAATGAAAATGAATATGAACAACAAATAATGTTGTGATAGGATAATCGAGAGAGAGAGAGAGAGAGAGGGCGATAATGTGACGTAATACGTAAATTTCAATGACTGCATTTCCGTGTCTATAATCTGCACAGATACCTCATCGGTGGAACTTTTTTTGTCGACGCAGAGCGCGCGCGAATAGAACGGAGGACGACCGTAGCCGATATATAACTACGCCCCTAAACCCAATTAATTGAACATCGTCTTCGGTTGGCGCCTCGTTTCGCTTCTGACTCGGCTCGAAATTTCCAATAATTCCGATATCTCGAGAGGAAATCTGATTAGACTCCGGTTGTTCCTTATGGACTTACCGTGTAATGGCCACGTTCTATACACGTGTCTGCCGTATCAATGCGATCGGGTGATGAGAAAAAAAGAAGAGCATCAAGTAAAAGATAGGCAAGGAATTTCATTCCCGGGTAAAAAAATGACGACCCGGGTTCAAAACGGCTCGACAACTTCGGCGTACTCTCGCCCCGGGTCTCGTATTCCGACCACACATTCGCAGCTAAATATCATCTTTCGATTCTTAAGCTGAAATAACATCTTTAAGGGTTCGTAATGTCGAAACTGTTAGGATTCACGAGCGAGACGACAGCGTCCGAAAGGACTTTATTTCATCGCGTTTTCGTTTAGAACTTCTCTCCGTCTACTTCTGCCTCACTCTCCTCGGAAGGTTCCTAGAGGTAGAAGTAATTCCTCGCGAGTTGCTAGTGCTTGTGCTACTTGGCTTTTTCCCTGAAAAATCCTGAAATTGTTGAAGCCTTTCCATTTCTATTGAATTTGCGGCCACATAAATCTAAGTATTCTCGCGTGTCCCTAAAAGTAGGCGAGTCGGTTGTCCTCGCAAACGCAGAAGAACGAGAATTAGAGAGAGGGAAAGAGAAGGAGAGAGAGAGAGAGTACGAAATAGAGAACGTATCCGACAAAAATACCTCGGTAGTGTCTGAAATAAAACGCACACTCAAAAGAGAGAGAGAGAGAGAGAAAGAGAGAAAACAACATTTATTATGTATTTCGGGATATGATGATTCATTAAAGCGCAGAACGCATATATAATAAATTTGTGACGTTAACATAATTAATTATATCTAATACTGAACTTACAAAAGAAAAAATAAGAATAAAATAAATACGAAAGAAATATTAATTATTTAAAAACATATATAAGAAATTCAGTTATATCAGAAATATTAATTATTTAAAAACATATATAAGAAAATCAGTTTTGAATTAGAAAAAGAGAGGGAGAGAGAGATAGATAGAGAATGAAATAGAGAACGTGTTCGACAAAAATACGCCGGTAGTGTCCGAAATAAAATACACGCTGAAGAAAGAGAAGGAGAGAAACACGGGCCAGAGATGCGCGCGATTATTTCTGCTGCATGTATATATAATACAAAGCGAACATTTTTTTTATTATGCCATCGCCGAGACGTCGCGTCGCCGGTGCAATAATGCGGAACGGCAATGCCGGAATATGCATTATTTATCCGTTGGCGATGTCGTCGCGCACGCTCGAACGGTCGGCGTCGATTCGTTCCGAAAATACGCGCTCGTCGCAGCGGCGGCGGGCGCGATTCGGCCAGCGAGGAGATCAGCCTGGCACGTCGAAATTCACTCCGCCGGGCACGGTCATCGCACACAAAAATCCTCCGCGATGCACCGCAGCGGATAATCGCGCGGAATCCCAGGCGGTTATCGTGCCGACGCCAGCCGGCCGTTTTCCGCGTGAAAGCGCACACGGGTTTTCGCGAGGCCGTGCGCGGTCGTTCTTGTCAGTGACCGACGGCTAAGAAAAGCTTCAGGCTTTGCGGCGCAGCGTGTATATCGGGTGGCGCGATATTTTTGCAGGTTTCGGACGGCACTGCCAAGTGACGGGATCCGTTATAAAGCGGGTCTCGCGCGGTCTCGAGCGTGCGAGCGAGCGATTGGACGCGCGCGACGGGCTCGTTGGCGGAATCGCGAGATTTATACTGGCTCGGATGTACCATCGGCAAACAAACAGGAGACGGTTTTGTTGCTGCGGGAAAATAATCGATTTGGAGTTGAGCCATTGAGCGGGGCGACGGTAATAATAAGTCGTGTATTTTATGGGGCGCCCGATGTGTACACAATGCGCCGCGTCGCTTCTGGAAGACGAATGTCTTTCGGTAAAAGCTCGTGTTGTAATCGCAGCCGATTTTTATATAACTTCGCTACTCCGCGATTTTTATGGCGGGCCGGCATGTCGTTTCGCGTGACAAATGGTCTCTATTCTATCAGATTTAAGGATGCATTGCCTTTATTAATGCCGTATTTTCACTGGCGCACCAATGAGGCCGCCATCAATTGAGTATTTATCAAGCAAAATTACGTTCCTACACATTTATTTTCTATCTAAATGTTGATCTGAAGCGAAGTTGAGGTAGACATATATGCACGATATTACAAATATGAAAATATTACTTTTTATTTTTTTTATTGCTATAATGCTATTTTTATGCATTAATTGACATAATAGACAGATAATAGAAAGAGTAGTGTGAGAATAGCGAAGAAAATAAGTGTTTAAATATGTGCATATGTATATATATTTCGAGTATTACCATAAATTATGAACTTTATACTGCTGTATTTTCAAGGCAAAACAGTCAATAATTTTGAAATTTATATATAATGTCTGTATGTTAGTCTTTAATACTCTAGTAGTTTTTATTAAAATTTTACCTTTAGTTTAGAAGATATAGTTTAGAAAAAGATTAAAAATAGAAATTGAAAATAACACACTAATCTTAGGAAATATGTATAAAAAGTGCTAACTTTAATCACAAATATCTCAATTCTCGAATGATTAATCTTTTCCAATTGCACCAGCAATGAGTTAGATAATATTTCAATGTATATGCAGTGCAAGTTTTATCAAATTCTTACCAAACTCATTTTATCTTATAACCTTTTACCTCTTTTAAAACGTTCAATAACTTTTGATACACGCTCTGAATTATTGTTATTGTTAAACTTGCTGTCACTTTTAACTGCAATGCAGATCAATTTGTAATTTTTTCATTATTTTGAGTTACGAACAATACATTCTCAAGATCCTGGAGTCATCCTGTTTTACCGAACAGAATTAAAAATTCTTTTGCACAATTATAACACACACATTAATATAGGCAAGGCAGTTGACTTTATTCGAAAAAAAGTTAATAAATTATAAAATTTTTTTCTTATTTTTCGAATAAAGTTAACCGTCCTCGCCTACATTGTGTATATTGTAATTGTACAAGAGAAGGTTTAATTCTTTGCAGCCAGTAACGAATATAGTATTAACAAATTCGCGGTATTAGGACGACTCTACGATCCCTTTAATGTATATGGATGCATCTTTGTTTCGGCGTACATTAATCAGTCGTGTTTTCGTTTTCTCGCGTTCATTAAATAGATTAAGTCGATAATATCTTCATATCATTTTCTCTCTCTCTCTCTCTTTCTCTGCCATGGACGAAAACTGCTTGGCTAATTTCTCGAGTGCAAACGTCAAGAGATCAAGTACCACCAGAGCGCTGATTACGTCAGGTTATGGTAGAACGTTATACTTTCATTATGCGTAGCCAGATACGGCTCGTGAGCTCTATATGCTCAATTAAACACTGTGTTGCGAGAATACTTTAGAAACGCGCTGCTGAGGAGAGTGCAAACTACACACGGTCCGACTTTTTGTTACTGCTTCGTCCGACTCGAGGAGGTGCCTCCTTCAAAAGGCGACTTTCATTCACATTGTAGCGAAATTCAACAAGAGCCTTGCCTTCACTTATCTCGCTTCACCTCACCTCACCTCATCTCGCTTCGCCTCGCCTCGACTTGAAATATTCTTCCAGGATTATTCTCGTTCCTCTCTCATTCGCACTCTGCTCGTCGGCTCGCTTCCGATATGCATAAAATTACCGTAATCGAACGACGAAGAGGCGGCAAAAGGACCGGAAACGTCGTTACTGTCGTCGTCAAAAGTGTGTCGGTTCAAATTACATGCTCCATGCTGAACTTTTCGACTCGCCGTGACTGACTTCATCGAAGATTGCGTAGAGCTGCACTCGAAAATGTTCCTACATCGTCGGGATGTCACTGGTGAATGGAAATGAGGCGACCGCAGGCAGCGTTATTTGCGTATTCTCTCGTTATAACGAGAAAGAGAGAGAGAGAGTGAGGGGGGGGGGGTATTATTTATTATGCACTCTCTCCGAGATTAATTTCTTTAAAGTACCTTAATACAATGTAAGAATTATTCTCGAAATATAATATATATAACAATCATAAAATAAAAATTAAATAATAAAGATGTAATAAAAGTAAAATTAGAGGAAAATTAATACGAAAAGAAAGACAGGTTAAACCTGATTAATAACGAGGAAAGCTCACAAGTAGAGAGATAGGTAAATAAATGCGTTTATTGACACTCTGGAACAAAGCCCCCTAAGAGCATTTCAAAAAAGAAAGTGACTATAAAGAATACAATCTGTACTTTTATACAAGACACAAAAAAATAAGAGAGAAAAAGAGAGGGAGAGAGAAAGAGAGAGAGAGAGAGAGAGAGAGATAAGCGAGTATGATATCCGGTACGCTCTTTAACGTGATGAATCTCGCCGGTATAGCATCTATTTGCACATTTAGTTTCATTTCGGTTGTGGAGAGATCTATTTCGATATTTCAAGTCCGCATAATTCAACGTCTATAAACAGGAACGTCGCGCTCGTTTTATCATTTTCGATTTATTCTAGGAATAAATCCATAGACATTGACCTCACAGTGAATCGCGACACCCCTGGTCATATTCCGACATTTCAGAAATTACGATATTATTCCCCCTTCCTTCCACTCTCTTTCTTTTCCTTATTTATGATGACTGTGGTTAAGCTTTCTTAGACGACGCGACGCGTCCTTGTTCGTTCGGGAAAGTGTCCATTCGGGGCGACGGTATTCGCGCGTTTAGCGCCGATACTAAGGGCACGTTTCGGTCGTTCTTCGAATGAGAGGCGATATGGCGAGGGCGGTATAGTCCTTTGCAATGGTAATCCCCCGACGCTATTTGCAAGTACAAGCGGCCGGAACGCCAAGAATGTCGGCCGTTTCTACACGGCGCTCCTACATCACGTATCTCACTCACATATCACACATATCGACGTTAATTTCCCTCGTTGTTTACCGTTGGACAGTTTCAAGGTATCGAGCGCAACCGCACAACACGTAAACGGGGTTATACGCTGCGGTGTGTTTGATTTTCATGCGAAAAAAAAATATTTAGCGGGTATGTGTTTTCACGTTACTCATGTTGAACGACGTGCGCGATCGAGAGTCCCTCATAAATATGTAAATTTATATAACGTGCGAATATTAATGAAGCCAATAGCCAATAGCTAATGTTTATAAATATAAAATCCATCTATATTTATGATATAAGGGGAAATTATGCAGAGCGACATGCTGTAAATTAGTATTTCGGACGGCTCTTAATTTTGACACCATCTCGCATAGAAATTTTCCCAAACTTCCCAAATATATACAGCATGATTTGAATGTTCATAATTGTTCTAAAATAGATTATCCCACTGCGATATTAATTGGGAATGCCATTCTCATCTCAAACATGAGATGAAACCTCTTTTCCCCGATGCTGATTGGCTATGTGCTGCTGTGTGCGACTGTCATCGTCAGAGTCGAGTGATAATTTTATCAAATATCAGATTAGAAGGTTAATAAACGATGCGATTAATAACAGACGGAGGTTAATAACAGACGAGGAGGTTAATAAAGGGTTACATCAGTGAACTATTAAAAATGGGAATATCCCATTTATAGAAAAGGATGTACATATGCTGGATGCATGTCTTATTTATGTTATAGTAGTAAAAAGACAGATATTCTTCCAATCGTTTTTCTACCCTTTTCTTCGGCGGGCCGCAAATATCTATAGTTTAATACAAAAAAGGCTCACCCCAGTATATTATAGAACTAAATGAGTTACATTTTTAATGTTATTATACTTAATAGCGTATGTATAAAGTATGTGAACATTTGAAGTGTTTCATATACGATATATATCTCTTTGTTCTTAAATAAAATAATCTTTATGGACAACCACCATGCTCGCAATAGAGTTTACTTAGAGCCATTTAATTTCATATATATTTATTATGATCTATCTTTTTAATTTTAGAAGATATAATAAAAGGAGGAGACTACCTATAGCGGGATACTTTGTATAGAATTTATTCGTGTAAACAACTTTTATGTTCAATTAAGATTATATAGTTTTATTTATAATGAGAATGAATCTTGAATTGATACTACTCTTTTTCTGTACAATTAGTATTGCAGTGAGATAATTCATTTTGGGACAACTTTGAGCATTCTGGTCGGAATTTATATAAGAAAATCTGAGAAAATTTCTAGGGAGAATTGTTCGTTTTAAAATGTACATGTTGCTGCCGCAAGAGTAGCGAATATCTCTCGAATGAATTCGCAATATTAGCCCTTTCAGAAATATTCCATTTCCCAATCGATGTAATTAATATCTGTTTTCAGTTCACTACGATAGAACGGTGCGTGAAATTATTTTCCCTGCGCGCGCTGCAAGCTCTTCACCTAAATCCATAGCATCAGGCAGCCCGTTGGAAATCCATTTAAATCTGACGAGCTAATTTGTACCTGTCCCTTTAATGATGGTGTAGGTCAAAGCGCCCCGTGTGCGGCGTATAATTTACAAGGTGCGGTAACTGATTTCACGAACACGATTTGCGGAGTGCATATGTCGCGTAGCACAGTCAAACGCGAAATTTATGCTCAATTTATGCACGAAGCTCAGCGCCGCCGCCGCTGTTGTTGAGACGACCCGGCCGCGTTTTCGCGCGAGGAAGAAATCCGCGTACGGTCCACCCGATGCAACCGAGCGACGGATAAAATCGACAATTCAGCCAGGCGAGAACTGTGATGCAAATGCGATACAAATTGGAGCGACGTAATCGTTGGCGGCGCGGCGACGCTAAACCGCGCGACAACCGACGAGAGCTGACCTTTTCATACTTCCCTGACTCGGTTCCAAGCGCGCTTCTTTCTGGCATTGGCCGATGGTCGCTTTTTCAAGTTTATTCCTGCCGACGTGACCGCTCGCTCGCTCGCTTGATTGCGATCAGCTGTGTCGGATCCATCAAGATCCCCAGGTACTTGCGGATCGTTACGTGCGTCATATAAAGTATCGTTTTATTTTCATGCCGGATCGTCGTCTCAACGGACCTGCTACCCCCCGGGGTCATCGCCGTCGTCGGGGGTCGAACCCGGAAAACGCTCCGGGCTTCGTAACTCCGCACAACGAATTTCCATATTAAATCCCCGGATGATACCGAATTTTGGCGGAAGTAAATTTCGTTTATATCTACGACACACACCGTGACCGCTTCAAACTACCCGTCGAAGGTGCTTTTCCCTCCGCGATACTCTCCCCCGTCTCGCAACGGTGACCGAGATATCGTCCTGTGATCGTGGAATATCGTGCGGAAGATATCATTCTTTTTGTCATGAGACAGAGAGAGAGAGAGAGCTGACTGTCGGGTAGCTCGGAACTTATCAGATATTTTGATACGCAACCGGGCGACTTCCTTATTCTAGAGACCGCGCAGAATTGCATTTTAATGTGGAGTAAAACTTATCTTTCCCAGAACATTTTATTATTCCGCGTTTATTATATTATCCTGTAAAATTATATCATCTCGTAGAATTATATTATTCCACAGAACATTTCTTCGGGATTAATTGGAATTCTGCCCGATCTCCCAAAATAATAATGGATTCTAGTTGGAAAATTTACATTGAGAAAAAATGGTAAAACCAACGAAGTTTTGCTTAAACAAACAAAAAGTTTTCAGGTACAACGTACATTTCATTGAGCAAATTATACAGTTACAGTAACGAATTGTCGATTTATTCAACAATTGCGATTTCGTCAGCAACTATATCAACGCTATATGTTGTTACTCCGACGCTTAATTTGTTCAGTGGGCACGATATTTTTTTGAACGGGAACGACCGGCAAGTTTGTTAATCCAACCGCATTTTACCGCAATATAATTAAGACCAAAAATAACTATGATTTCTCTCAGTGTCGAGAAAAGTTGCGCAAATTAATTACGATATATAATATAATGCAGATTCCACAGTACACGCCGTCGATTTATCATTTATTAATTGTCCACTCGGAATCTTCAATTTTCTTAGAAAAAAATAGTAGAGAGAAAAAAGTGGTATTACAGGCCTCCATTTACATTTTGTACAATAATCAATTGTTAATACTCGATATTTTAAATTAAGAATCTAATTGAAAATTTAGTGATTATATTCGTCAAAGTGTTGTTCAATCTATTCTAGACTTAAAAATACTATACAAATACTATACAAATAGGCATTATTTATAAAAATGTAGCGGTACTGCATAATAGATCGAAAAGTAACAGAAGTAATAATGTAGTTGCCCGACAAAAGTAGACTTAAAAAGTTGGTTTTGTTTAAAAAAACATAATGTTTAGTTAAAAGTCTATATATTTATTCAAAAATAAATACTCTATGAAGAAATAATGCACGCTTATTATAAGAAATAACAATGAACGTAAACGTGAATTTTTAATGTGAATATTGACTTGCTTGTCAGTAGATACAAACTGTCAAAACAGCAATTTTTATCAAACAAATAGACTTTTCAACTTAACTTGAATTATTGACTTATTGAACATTTCGATATGAAAACTTCAAAAAAGAGATCATATTAAATCTACTTTAGTGTGGGTTTTGGAGGGTGGGGGGTGGGGGGAGGAGGCAATTAAAAAATACTATGCTATTGTTTAACTTTACATAGCTCGAAATATATACAACAGAATAAAATATCAAATAATGAACAAAACACTCAAGTGTACGCATATTCATGTGATAATACGGCCAAGTTAATACAAAATATGGAAATCGAAAGTAAAAATGTATTGTAACAAATAGGCCGGCTATTGTAATATTGGCATATTAGCCACTGCCATTTTTAACAGTGGGCTGCTGAACAAATAATTTCATAAATAATCACTAGAATTTGCCACCTAATAGAGGAGATATTAAAAGGGACCATTATATCTACAAGGGCCATAAAATGCCATCTTTTTCTCTATTATAATTGAAATAAAGTGAAAATGACGCTTCATTTAATAAGCAAGGCAAAGATCCAAGGGAGGCACGAAATCCCACGTCCATGTAAAACGCGGTTTCCGTATTGCACAGGTCCGTCCGAATGTCGCGTGGATTTTCGTATGTTACTTAAGCACAGATGCACGTCGCCGAAATGAATACATGGACACGCGCACGCTCGTGACAAAGTTTTCCTCGTTCTGCTAATGAGACAGTCTATAAACGCTCAAAGAACTTATCGCCAACAAGTTCATAGACGTAGCGTTTGAGAAGACAGCACTTGAGCGTAAATAATCATTCGAAATTAGTGTTCCCAAGAATCACAACGAGTCCTGGAAGATATATTTGCACCGCTCCTAATGAGCGCCATTTAGGGTGCGGTGTCACCGATTTCCACATTGAGGAAATCTCTACCGGTTATCGTTTCTCCCGTTCCGGTTTTCCGGAATGCTTTTCACGTCCCTTCGACCACGTTTCGAAAAGCTGACGTGCCATCACTACGAAAACGAAAAACCGAACGAATCGAAAAAAAAGGGAGAAACAAACAAAGCGGATTCACGTACGTGCGTGCCGCGCGAAACTTTAATATCGGCCGCAGCCCCTCGCGATTCATCGGCCGAATGCAATTTTCCACGTATGCTAAAACATCTACCCCATAAGTGAGGTCGACACACACCCTCGTATGCGTCCCATATACATTCCGCGCGAGAAAATGAAAATCGAGTTCGAGCAATCTCTCATTTTTCTCTCTTTCTCTTTCTCTCTCTTTTTCTCTGTCTTATTCTTTCTATCTCTTTCTTTCTGCATGTGAGACCTCTTATCGTATCGTATGTAAATCTTACTGGGTTTGAAAACGTCCTGAGTAGAATTAATTGATCGCCGTATCGTATTTTCTTTACAAAAATCCTACCTTTCGTATTTAGAGGGACTGAAAAGTAGAAATGTGCAAATCAAAGACTTTTGATGCCGAATGGAATTTCATCTAAATCGAATCGACTAAAATCGAATAGTTGAAACACGACATTTAATTAACAATTTAATTAACAACCATCATCATTGAATTAAACATGAGGATAATGAGGGAAGACATTATGAAAGGGATAACATCGATCTTGTGATATCGATTCATTTTGAAGTAAAATATATATATTTAAATATTTAGAACAAAATTGATATTAATCAAATATATTTTATTTAGGACAGCAATAATTGAAACAATCATATATGAAGGATCATAAATCAATTACTAAAATACTTTGAAGAACGTTGACATTATCAGCCGTTTACAATCAATGCAGAAACTGATAAATTTCAACTCATTAATTTAATTTTATTAAAAAATCATAAAATTTACTTTTCATAAAATTTATTTATTAAAAACAATTTCACAAAAATATATAATATACTCCGCATCAATACGTATGCACATCGACAAAACTCATATCAGAATAATTACAAATTATAAAATTAATATCGCTATATATAAAAGCTAAATTTAACGTTTATACCAAATGATTAAGAATTATCATTAATGTCAGCGCTTTTCAATTATGCACAGATCCATTTGATATCATGAAAATTTATTTAAACACGCAAATTTTAATAATATCTCCCTTGTCGATGTCTTGAGTTACTCTTTTAAATATTTTTAAAGAAGATCTTAACCTACAGCGAATTTTTAAAATCACGCCAATTCCCGTAAAGCTGGACGTCTTTAATAGTACTTCGTCAATTCTAATGGGCATGATTCATATTCGAATTTCTCGATACGAAATTTTCGAATTATTCGAATTGAACCTCATTTGATTCGAATAGTTCGGATAATTCTATTAAAAAACTCCCGAATGTTCTCCGCGAAATTTATCTAATTCCGTTTTTCCTCTTTCCGAGTTTCTTTTAGAAACAAACGCTGCTCTGTATCAAAATTTTATCTTGTCCATTTACCCGATTGTTTTCGAGTCACGTTTTTCCTATTCGGTTTTAATAAAGGATAAATGGTAAATATTTTTAACGTTAAAAATAAAGTCGCGTATTAAAAATTTACGGTTCTTTTTTCGAGATCCTTCTGCAGCATGCAGAACCTCGAAAGGCTGCGGGGAAAAGTCTTAGTAGACGTATTACCGGCGAGCGACTTCTCCCAAAACGGAGGGCATTTCACGTTTCGGCAATTTAAGCGGAATATTCGCAGCGGAGACGACATAATCCCATAGCGTAACGGTATTTCCGCGCTTTTAACGGTTGAAAAAAAAAAAGATGATGGAGTCGGCGAGCGCTTTACGAACGTAGCGGGGTGTACATTATAACACAAAAATATGATTACCGTTGCCGCGCCGGTGGAATCCTTAAAAGAACGGAGATATATTAATTTACGCAGCGCGCGCCAAAAGTGATTTTAAAGTGTCATTAGCGCGGCCGTTCGTTATAACGAAATTGTAATTATCTGCCCTCCCGTATCTATCCGACGTTCGTTTCTTCGGAAAAGCACCAGCTCGATTTGTCCCCCGTCCGCATCGACGTTCGATACCGAATTAAAATATACGCAAGCTTTGGACATATTTGCTCGAAAAAAATGAAAACGCGTGCCGTCGAGAGGTAAATTTATATTTGAATCGAGCGCACGAGGATTCTCCAACCGAGCTCGCCCGCCAGGGGAGTCAAATTTTCCTGAACGAGAATTGAACGAACCGTCGTTCTTCCTAATAATCGGCGAATATTTAAATTTCAATATGCGCATCTTCGTTGCCAACTACATGAATGAAAATTCTGTCGAGGCAAAATCAAATAACTTGAAATCACAGATATGAAATATCTACCTACCTACACCATTGAAACCTCGCTAAATTTACCCACTTTTTTGTCTAATTGCACGAAAGGATCAATTTGTCAAGTCGTCTGTAATATCAAAGAATATACCGTTAAATTTAATTCGATAGCAGTGAAGAGCGCCTAGTATATTTCACGAATTATCGAAATCGTCGTTCTTAAGCAAACTGTAACGTATCTATTTCTACGAACCTGACCGAGTTATCCGGTACGTGACTACCAGCTTGGATAGATTTCCGGGTGTTATTTCGATTGATCTATGTTTCCTCAGCGAGCACGCGTAACGATTTTCACGTCGAAAAGCTTATGTTAGCGTGGTTCATGATAACATAGATGAGCGATAATCCGGAAAATTCGAAGATGAGGATTTTTCAAGAAAATCTTTTCACCTTAAAAAAACCTTGTGGATAGACATAGCTAATACGGCTCGTCGTAAAATATACGATTTAGAATACAAGGCAGTCTTTCTCTTCAAATGTCTATACTAGCTAGTATAAAAATGTGTAATATTAAGAAAGAATATTTCTCTCTTTCTATTCGTTTTAATCTTTAGCAAATGTACTATATACTTCAGCTATTTATTTTCATACTCACTTTACAAGTTGAAGAAATGTGGAAAGAAATAAACTTGGAGATTCAATAGACTTATTTTTTCAATAAGAATGCTACGTTCAGATATTCGCTCACGCCCATTGAAAAGATAAATCTATTTTGCCTCTAAGTAGTTCTCTCTTTTTTTCTTTCTACACGTTATTCACGTATATCGTTCACAAGAATCCGACACGGTCGTCCACGGGGCGGAAAAGGATCCATGAAAGTATCTTCGCGGCTTCTAACGGCAGTCGCACGTAAACAAGTCTGCGAGTACAATACACGTGCTCGTCACGTTAAGTCTCCTTGTTATTGCCACTTTTAGAGCATTTCAAACTTTGATGCATGCTAATACCGACACGCTCCTATGATATACGATAGCAAGAGTAGCTCTTGTGAATTGTCGGATTTATGCGCCGCATGCGTGAAATTACACTCGGATTCGTGAACGGAAGTAGGTATTTTGAAATGGCTAATGGAGTGAGAGAGAAAGAGACAATTGGGTTGTTGAATATTTTCGAAACCTATTTCCGTCGACAAAACAATGAAAAAGGTTGGTTTGCGCTTGTTGGATTACAAAACATGGCACACCCGGAAATTTCAATAGCCAACATTCATTCATTCTTCTAAAGAGAAAGAAAGATAATTCGCTAAAAATATTTAATAATAAAAAGGAATACCTCATCATTGAATATTTTATAAACAGAAGAAAAGTAGACAAGTATTAACCGTATTTTATAAACAGAAGAAAATTAGACAAGTATTAATCATCGTTGTAACTCTCTTAATAATTGTGCAAAATTTAACAAAGAAGATTAAACTTCGTCTCGACGAACCCTACGGACATTTGTAACTCGATAAAGGGGAGGGAAATAAAAGCCTCGATTAAGTAACGAACACGACCGAGCAGAAGCTCTAATGATCGTTGGACTAATCTCTCATCTTTACAAATCTCTGTTTCAGCCCAAGAGGCCTCGGGAACTGACAACATAAGCCCGACCCCATAGATCTTGTCGAATTGCGGAACACCTCAAGAACGACCGCCAGTGAGATACAACCGTAAGAAATCGCCGAAAATAATCGACGTGCCGTCCGATCGATCATGAAAAATAAAATGAAAGGCTCATCATTCTCTTCTTTCCGCTCCCGTACTGACCAAGTATATAAGAAACGGATATAAGTTAGTAACTATGATAAAACTATTTCTGATGAGAGCTGAAAAATCATTGATAAAAGTCGCGTATAGTCAGTCATAAAAAGATTGCAATACTTTTTCTTTTTTTCATAAGTTTCGGCATCCCGTGTCCAATTTGTTTTTTGGTAATTCTCAGGAGATACATTTTCCTGTTGGGCACACAAAGAAAAAGGTTTCGTTGGACTTAATATCTCGTGTTTGTTTAATATAAACAACATAACTTAATATAAAATATCTTTTTTGTTTGAATGAAAATATTGTTTCACTAGAGTAAACCATTGTTGTGTGATAGACTGAAAAACAGTATTATTTAGAGGAAATAACGTTTTATCAAAAGAAAAATTTATTTATATTAAAATATCAAAATTATTCCACCGCAACACAAAAAAGGAGTTCTTTAGTAATTCTCTAGCATAGTTACTTCATTCAAATAATTTATTACTTGCGACAACCATTATAATTTTTGAATGAAAATACAAAAAAAATATGTCATTTGATGTAAAGAAATATTTGTAATTTGAGAAAGAAAATAATCCTGTTTACTGAATAAAATATTCATTCATTTGTTCCATTCCGAAAGAAAAATTTGTTTCAATTAAAGTAATTTTATTAAATCCAAAGAAATCTTTTTCTCTGAATACGAAATGCGAAACTCATCGAAAAAAAAAACGCATTGCAACTTTCTTGTGAGTGAGAAAAAATACTTAGAAATTTATGTATAGGTTATAAGGTTTATTTCATGGAAATAAGGTTTAATTCTACTAAATTTTTAAGTACTTTCTCCTCAGTGTGTGATTAGCCATATTCGATATTATTTATTTGGCAAAAAATGATTTGTTTGGTAATAAAATGATCCAGTAGAAAGAACAAGCTATACTAAGAAATCCATTTAGTTCACTCCAACTAAATTCTGGTTTGAACATGGATAAACAAATGTTTTAAGAATGTTTTAAAAAAGGGTTATTAGAAACAAGATTTGGTTTCTCTGAAACAAGAATGAAAAAGATTTGGTTCATCAAACTTTGGTTCTTATAACCAAAACATTTGTTTGCCCATATTCAAGGCAGAATTTGAGTCAACTAAATGATTCTCCGATTGTGTAACCGATTAATCGGCACGCGGTCAAACGTCAATTATCCTCGGCGATATTCCCAGTTTCCGTACGGGCGTGCGGAACACGACGACGAAAGAGGTAGACGACACTCGCGACGGAACGACGCGTTAACCGGAAATCATGCGTCTCCTGGTGGACGCCGATAACGACCCCGTACGCAGTATCGAGGATGAATCGCTGGACAGCGATGTTGGCTCGCGCGGATGTAGCGGCAACGGCAGTAGCGACAGCGGCGGAATCCGCGACGGCGGCGGCTACGCCTACGACCGCGGCAACGGCAGCGATAACGGCGCCAGCGACGATTTCTGGGCATGTACGTCTTCTATCCGGCGGACGAGCTCCTGCGTATCTATGAGAATCGGGAGCCACTGACTGTCAACGACAACGCAGCGGTGAACGCCGATTACGAAGAGACCGATCATTATTATCAGCAATTGCAGCAGCAGCAACGAGCCGTCGTTGCGAACGGTGACAACGGTCACAAACGTAAGAAGGAGAAAAAGCGCGAATCTAGTCAGACACCGGCCAGAAGGCAGATCTGCGCTGGTCGTAACGACAGCAACGGCGGTGGTGACAATCTCGGTAAGAAAGGACGACGCGAGGAGCACCACGCCGGGACTATGCAAAATAATCGTGCCGCCGGCGAAGAGGCCGCCAACCCCCTCAAGGACCTCACGCAGCCGAGTCTCAACGAGCCGCTCAAGCAGCACAATGGCGCTGCGCTTAAGCTCGTGCAGACGGGTAAGTGAGCTTCCGGTTGTGCGCGGAATTGAGCTCTTCCTCCCTCTCTCTTTCTCCGTGTATGTCAAATGCGTCTTCCCGCGCTATTTTATCGCGTCTCCACTCAAGCGCTAATATATTTGCGCGCGGCTCTCGATTATCGTAGCGGCAACGTGTATTAGCACGACGGAGCAACAACTGAATTCAAAAGCTGCGAAAAATTGATCGATCGTGGCGAAGGCGACTCAAATTATTCGTACACACGTGACGCACATAGCCCGCGCGAGCTCACTCGTGCACCTCTCGTTGGCAACTCCAAACTTCCACCTGAGTTAGCGTATTACGTGTCTCGACTTGGCACAAGTTTAATACTCGCCTAACGAAGACGGTTGGCGGTTTACGTCGCTGAGATAGACGAAGGGGACGACTTAATTACGAATCTCATCGTAGCGATAAGAAGACGATGTAAATTATTTCATATTCCGCCGTATTTCTCTCGAGCCCTCCGACCCGAATGTGGAAATGAAAAAATGTCGACTTGCATGGATTAGCACACATGCCTCGAATTTCCCAAGCAGAGCAAAGTCATAGCAACAAAGTCAAGATGACGTCAAAGAATAATAATCATTTATAGAAAATCAAAATGGTGTCATTTAATGCCTTAAATAGAACAATATAATTTAACTTTTTCGTAACTGCATTATGACTTGTCCTTGAATGATTTCCTTACTTACGGGACATTGAAGAACGCCCTTAAGTCCTCCTCAACTGTTTATATTTTTTCTAAGACTACGTTCCGATATTCACTTCCAATACTGAAAATTTATGTTCATGTTACGTTTGCAGATTTTTAATATTGGCAGTGAATATTGGAACGCGGCCTGAAAATATACAACAGTTCCTTACAAACAAATGGCTATTGTAAAAAAAGTTTTGTTCTTGCATTTAGAGTTATAGTAATTTTAATTTGTAATTTTAAGCTATATATAGACAAAATTGTTTGTAATTACAATAAATAGAATATTGTTTGCATGAACAACTTTGTACATAGCTACTAACATATGCAACTTAAATATATCAAACAGTTTATTTGAAGAGAATTAAATCTGTAAATTCTGAAGTTATAATGTTATCAATTTTCTATCATGATCAAAAAATGACCTTTGGAAATCATTTTATCGTCTTGACGTTATTGTGACTTTTTGTTCTGCTTGTTTACGATTAGAAATTGTCATTAGATATACTGGGATCATTTGGTCTTGAGTCTTCTATCTCTTTGTTTACTCAGTCCAATCCGATACGTCCATCTAAGTGGGGCATTGTCAATGCCCCTTAGTATATTATGACTTTAGTATATCATCCTAATATATTATTTTACAAAGTTTTACTGATCAAGTCCTTTTCGGAATCTTACTCACTTTATCTAATATGACTTGCATTATCAGAGTTTCTAATACAGACCTTTTATAACAAATTTAGTATATAATAGGTATGATTAGTAAACTTTATTTTTATAATTTTTTCTTTAAAAATATTTGTTGTTCTTGCATTAATAAAGTCGAAAATTGTCTAATTCTAACAATATTTGTGCTTCGATTTATATTTTTTACATATTTTTTACTAGTTTAGCACTCCATTATAAATTCTAATTTAATCATAACCTTTTTCATTATCTGAAGTAAGATGTGAGAGAAACTCAATAGTGTAACCAGATGAATACATTATAGTGAGCCTTAATTACTATACAGCGTTACATAACTTCTTAGGAGCCGATAATATAACCTTAGATGGATCCGACAACCAGTTAAGGTCAACCCTAACTGAACCATAAGGTAAATTTCTAGTCGGGTTTCTCGGTACGCGGATATCTCACTGTTGTCGTTGGACGCAATGAAATGACGATGGATTCGCAATCGATCTTTCCTGGGCGAAAATGTTCCAGTTCTCGTTATTTGACACGCAATTTATTCTAGTTTAATATTAAATACCTACGGAACTAACAGCTAAATTGAAATTCTGCCATGGTAAGACGCACTCGAAATTAAATGAAGAAAGTTTTATTATCCATCTTGCCTCCTCCTCCCTTTGCTCTCTCTGACGAGAGGCCATTTATTTTCACACACTTACGACTCGTAAGCTATTAAATCTCCGACATTTTATTATGAGAATTCTTGTCTCCAGTTTCCATTGGGGAAATCTGCTATTAAGGGCAGAAAAAAGCAGGACGCTTTCTATACAATGAGGAGGATATATACATAAAGGCCCTAAACTTCGGTTTAGTACCCTCTTATTTAATGTGTCACGCCGTGAGCAGCTGTGCGAGAAGTTCATGACTGACGTGTGATTAATTTGATCCACCGGCGCTCGTTATCCGCGAACGTCCTTTCGCGAATGCTACCCTCAAATAACTCGTCGTAGGTAGACCTTTCTTTACATCTTACCGCCCCCTAGTCGACGATTGCTGGTGCATCCTACGTGTAGCGTAACGGGATGAAGAGATGAAGATTAATTAGCAGGTAGGAAGTTGCCGGCGAGCCTATTAGCTCGCTGAACCCCGAGCTATCGGTCTTTGTCACTCACTTCTCCTATCTCTCCTATCGACCTCGATTTCCGATCTGTCGTTTCATCATGGAACTTACGTGTCTCCCTCTCATTCAGGCATAAGATCCCAATAAGATTCGATCGTGACGAGCACCTTCGAGTCTAGTGGTGAAATACGTTCGAATTGCGGACTACCGAACGCACGTAATTCATTCACTTCTACACCCAGCCTTCACGCAGCCGTAAACTGAAGTCGTAAACTGATAAAGATGCGAGATATCCCGACTGGAAATTGTCATTAGGTATAGCTGATATTGTACAAGGTTCTAATTAGGCGAACGCCAGGTATTCCTTACTATGATTAACCTAATCATGTACTGATAAAAGTTGAATAAGGAAAACTATTGTAAAGTTATGATGATTAGATACATATCAAGATCTTAATGTATTATCCTAATATATTATTTTATAAAGTTTTATTTATCAGGTCCTTTTCGAGATCTTACACATTTTACTTGTAATAACTTCCATTATCAGTTTCTAATACGGACCTTTTGTAACAAACATAGTATATAGTGGATGTGATTAATAAACTTTGTTTTTATAATTCTGTCTGTAAAAATACTTCTTTTATTTCAGTTTATACCGGCAGATTTTTATTTCAAGTTATAAAAAAGTTTCGTAATAAATTCGCATATTATATATAAAATTGAATTAAACTGCCATTCACATATCGACTGTCCATTTTTTAAAAACTTATTATATATAGGGTGTCCGAAAATTTTCGGTACATTCGTAGTGTACAGATAAAACGGATTACACTGAACAGCAAGTTAAACTGAAAGTTATGTACTACCTTGCAAAATTTGCAATAATTATTAAGTAATTAATTAAATCGTCTGAGCGAATGAATATACAGGAAGCGGAAGCCATCATTTTTTATATATGCTTACAAAGTCCGGCTAACCGCTTCCTTCTCATTAGTTCAGACAATTTAGTTAATTACTTAATAATTATTGCGAATTTTGCAAAACAGTACATGACTTTTTTGCTCATTTTCATCCAATTAACTTTCACATTCTGGCTTAGCAAAAAAGTTTTAAATACTCGGTATATGCAGAGTCACTTAAATTTAGAAGGCAAATATATAAAAAATGAAGCAAAATAGAAAGAAATGTTCCTAACAAAAGTCGTAGGGTTTGAATAGGAATATAAGCGAATGATCTTAACTTCATTGTATAATCAATAATTCAAGGTCATTTCAAAATCAACTTCATTTTTTTTAAAGAAATTATGTAGTTTTTTAACAAATCGATTTCTCTGTTCATTCTGCATATAAAAATACTAGAATAAATTCATTAAAAAGTTAATATTTTTCGATTTTCTCAGCATAAGATATGAAATATCTCATAAAGTATTTCTTTTCGATGATCTTATTTTAGTACTTTTATACTCAAAATAAACAGAAAAATCAATTTGTATTAAAGAAACTATATGATTCCATTAAAAAAGAAATTGACCTTGCAATGGCCTCGAATTATTGATTATACAAGTTAAAGTCACCAACTTATACCCCCCTCTCCCTCTCCCAAACCCTACAATTTTTGTTTTGTTCGAAACGTTTCTTTCTATTTTTGTTTTATTTCTTTTACATTTAGATTTTAAAGTTAAGTGACTCACTCTGTATATAATCGAAAAATAAATATTGTTAGGATTGAACGATTTTTGCTTTGATAATATAAATAACATGTTTGCCTCTATATGTATTATTTATATTATTAAAGTCGAAAATTGTCTAATTCTAACAATATTTGTTATTCGATTTATATTTTGCAGATATTTTTCATTAGTTTAGCACTCAATACTCTTTATAAATTCTAATCTAATCATAATCCTTTCCATTACCTGTGGTAAAATGTGATAATGATTCGGTAGTATAACCTGAGGACATTATAATGAATCCTAATTAAGATTCTGATTACCACACAGCGTGGTACCACACATGATCTCTTAAGACCCAATAATACAACTTTAAATGGACCTGATAACCTGTTAATGTCAACATGAGCTGGACCATGGAGTAAATTTCTAATCGGATTTACGAATTCACCTCATGTCGAGTTCCAAAAAAAGTCCGCTTTCAACAGTTATACAAATATACAGAAATCTACCACGGAAGACTCTGCGAGAGGAATTACAAGTGCCGTGAATAATAAGCACAGAGGCTTGCAAATGTAAATTTTTAATAAAATCACTCAAGGACATCGCACTTACGGCGCTTCCCCCGTCATCCCAACTGCCGAGCCCGGATGTATATCTCGCGATGCCGGATAAACGGAGTGAATCATCCCACGTTATCTCACCACGACTCCCATGGCCGTATGTAAATCCCGAACGACTTCCGAACGCCCGTACGACGGGCGTCGTGCCCGCGCATGCCTTCGCGAGGAAACAAATTCCGCGGGCGCTGTTTCGCAGGATCGCATCCAAGAGCTCGTTACCGCGGTATAAATAGACCCCTCGCCTCGTAGCGGATTTAGAATGTATAACCGCGGCCTCGTCAAATCCAAACGATCTCGAGGCTGTCACGTGTGTTGACCTGGATGTTTATTCGGTTCATCGGCGTGGCCAAATATCGCTGTTGCCTAGCCTAGCAGGCGATGGAAACGCGGGATTCGATGCGACGTTAATCCGCCGCATAAACAAAGGCCGACTGTCATGTTAGCGCACCGGCGGTTAAATAGTAATTCCGTTTTCAGCCGAATGTTTAAAAACGAGTGTAGTGGCCGCTCGGAACGGCGTCGGGAACGATCGCATCTTTGTGACGGCAGCGACAAATAAATCCAATCGGGAGCCCGATTGTAGACCGCGACCATATTATTACCCATAATATAATTGACGGTTTATCATGATTTTGTTGATGATTTTATTACACCCACCAACCAAACATTTATCACTTTTCATGACTTTACAATCATTCAGTAACGTCTGTTATTCTATTAACATTTCGCGTGTCTAGATTACATTTATTCCTCGCGACACATATCGTCTCCACGGGCTCTTGCTTTTGTTATATGAAACAATAATTTAGACCGTCAAGAATTGTATCGATCTCTTTGTGAACAAACTATTTACGTCAGACCCATATCAGATGCCAGATTTACGATACAGACTCTGTATATTCAGGTAGCTTACTAGCCCAGCAGTAATCATACATCAGTAATGTAAACATCAAGAATGAATTTATCTTACAGTTGTCGATATTGATTATATATATGAGGTCTGTTCAAAAAGTATCGCGAATTTTGTGTTTTATCAAAAATTATTTATTTATTCATGAATATCTATTTTGTCTCCTTCAAAGTAATCCCCATCAGATATTATACACTTGTGCTAACGTTTTTTCCAATCCACGAAGCACTTCAAAAAGTCATTTTTTGTGATCTTGTTCAGCTCCTCCTTCGATGCCGTCTTTATCTCCTCAATCGTAGCGTAGCGTCGTCCTTTCATGTGCCTCTTCAGTTTCGGGAATAAAAAAAAGTCACAGGGAGCCAGGTCTGGGGAATACGGTGGCTGCGGCATCATTAGTGTGTTGTTTTTGGCCAAAAATTCGCGCACAAGCAACGATGTGTGAGCAGGGGCGTTGGTACGAATTTCGCGGCGACCCGTCTCATGCCCAAATCATTAGTAAAAATCGAATGGCACGAGCCAATCGATAAGGTCCTCAGCAACTTCTCTAACGGTGATTCGACGATTGGCCAATACTATTTTCTTCACTTCATCAATGTTTTCGTCTGTTGTTGACGTGCTCGGGCGTCCGGCGGTGTTTTGTCGCCGACCGGCGGCACGCACATTTTGTAGTATGTTCACACCACGCATGTTTGACACTTCTCCATCCTCTGACAGCACACTCGACTAAAGAAACCGAGCGACACATTATCGTCGGGCCTCGGTCCCTGTCAAACGATTCGCCGCTTGTCGATATCTCCGCGCAGAAAAGTCATAGCGACATACAACAAATTGTGTTCGAAAGCTGAGACTATCCCGTTCCCGATGAAGGGGCGATCGTGTTTCTACGTTGTCGATTCATTTGATGGTACATCAAGCAATCAACCGTTTTCACTTCGAATCAAAAATAGAGCCCATAAAAACACGACTTCGATTCGAGCGAGTCAGAGAGAAATAAGAGAGAAATGAATTGTAAAATATAATCTCCCGTTTATAATAATAATAACTTTATTGATAACTTATTAGTTATTTATAATATAAGAACAAATTATAATCTAAGCTTTATAAGCTGTTTTCTCCCTAGCTTATGTTTTCGTTTTATATTCATCATGTGAATATACAGAGACTTGTTATATATACGATCTGATTCAATGTGCTGCGACAAGAAAGTTTTCGATGACATTTACGTTCCTCTGATTAATCGCGTTGATGATATTGCCGTGGAAAACTCAATTCTACAACTTACGAGCCGTAAGTAGGCACGTATCTATTTACCGGTAATGGCCCAGTAATAAATTACAAATTCTTCGACAATGATTGATCGCTTACTGATCGGAGCCAAACATTGGCTATATTATAACACTCTGTTGTATATCGGGTGTAAAATTTCACGCTACTACGATCGTCACGATTAAATCCACGCGTATAAAAAGACTTGATGCGATATTATATAAAGAGAAAGCAATCAATTTCATCGCAACTTCAGGTCTGTAAAAGGTGTCCCCTGTTACCTGGGCCTCAGGTCGATCTTCATCCGCGTAAATTTCGAGAAGTTTGATGATCGAGAAAGAACCGCCGGCGGCGTGTTCCATAGTTCGCGTGAGATCAAGTTCATCGAACCCGCGACTCGGCATCAAAGTCGCACCCTTGATATGGCCGCACGAAGCCTGTTACACCGTGCTAAGTTGACTTTCGAGTCGAGTCAATCGCCGAGCGAGAACACAGGCGTCCGAGCGGACGATGTTCGCGAACTCTCCCGATCTCTCTCGCGACACAGTCGTACGAGAGAAATACGACGTGAGAAATATTTAATAAAGAAAAGAGTCAGGTTGCCATGGTAACAGCGAAGCGAAGGTAGGCAGTCGAGCCGGCAGGCCAAGCAGGCCAGGCAGGATATTGATTCACCCCACCTGAATTCAGGTCAATCCCTGACTCAACGTATACGTAGGAGCGCGCGAACTCTCCATTTCTACCGTTCGTTGCTTCGCTCGTTCATTACCGTCTCCTTCGCCTTCTTTCCTTCTTCTTTACTTTTTTTTCTTCGCGACCATCCTTCCTTCCTCCCTTCTGTCCCCGCTCGAACCCCGAGCGCAATCGCGTGTGGTAGGTGCGCGTTAAAGCCGGGACCGGGCCGTTTTGTTATTATGGACGCGCCTCATCCAGGTGACTGGTCGTAGAGGCGACCTCTCCTCGACCATGCGCACCATATCGCCTTCACGCTCGGGCGAGCGAGAAAATTTATGCTGAATCGTTAAGCATCGCCGACCTGTCGCGCTCGTCCACTATATTAGTCCGGATTACATCGGTGATCGATAACTTATCGCCGCGTATTTCGAAGTCGATCCTTCAGCGGACAATTAATGTTCTCGCTGAGTTCGGCCGTTAAACCCTGTAAACACCACGTTTCCTCTTTAATTGCGAGAACGCGTGCTTTTAGGGGTATTATTAATAGAGATTCGAGTCTGTGAGAGAGAGTTGACGATACGGGTAGGAACCCGTATCGAAGATACGGGTAGTCGTAAAGATATCTAGGATGCACGGAGATTACTTCACAATCGGTTGTAAATTTCACAAGGAACTCTGATCCGCTTGTCAAATTTAATAAATAGCGGCGGAAAAGTGCCCTTCGCGCTTTTCGCGTTTTGCTTGCGATCTTTCAATTTCCACGCTGAAAGAAAAAATATTGTATTGAAGTAAATATTCATTAAGGAGTATTAAAATTATTATTTTGGATAACTGGTAATTATTTGGATAACTGGTAATTATTTGGATAACTGGTGAATTATCTCGGTTAAATAAATATTACTTGTTGTTTATTCGTTTTCACGTCACTTTCTGTTTGAAATACTTTTTCACTTAAAAAGCCATCCAGATGTTTAAACAAATGGCAAAAGAAAGGAAAATAAGAGGATTGAGGGGGAACTTCGCATTTATATTCTGCTAAGTTATTTACAGTTTATTTTACAAACGCAGTCTAACATCATAGGGCTATCATAGGGTAATAATATACCGCGTCTATTTAATAACGCCGGCTGTTTAATATGCATTTTTCCATCACAACGTCAATTTCTTGGCAGAATTTGTCAGCATTTATAGTTTTACCCTTTTCAAAAATGCACAATCTTTAGTAGACTATCACACAGACACCAAAATCTTATGTGGATGAAAGCTCGATTTCATATGTTTCGGAGCTTGATCAGTATCTAACCATTGCGCAGAACATCGACGATTGTCATAAAAGATCCACTATTCATCACATGTTACTATTCGATTCAATATTCCTTCCTTATGGTGTCAGGAAAGCAAGAAAGAGTTGATTTCTATACGGCGAAGTTTCATTCTCTCACTTGTCAGTCAGTTCATGTGGTACCCATTTGTCAAGCTTTTCCACTTTCCCTATGGGGAGGCCTATGGGCCTTGAGGTGTCGGGAAACAATCAAATAGTGAGCATAGATGTTATGTGCAATATCTCAAACTGATAAATGTAAGTTGCTTCATGTCATGCAATTATGTCTTTCAAAACTGTCATCAACTACTGCTGGCGCATGGCCGCGAGGCAAATTGTCGAGGTTTGTATCACCAAACTAAAACTTTTCGAATCAACATTTCGTAATTCGATCATTTACAGAGAACCTTCCTCAAAAGCAGTGTTTATGTTTCGTGTTGCCTCGGCTGCACTATGACCAAGTTTGAATTCGAATATTTTCGAACAAGAATATTATTTCTTTACTTTCTATGTAGAAAAAACAGCGATTTTCGCATATAAGCAATGTAATAAAACGTATGATGTAAACAATGAGATAAAAGTGAGATTATACATACGGATTTACATGTGAGGAATATACTTTTTAAATATCACATTCATGCAACGACAGTTGCATGAAAAAAACTAAACCGTTCAGCTGAGAAATTTGAATTATGAAATACGGCCATTTCATCTACAACGACCTGATATATATATATATATATATATATCGATCGAGTGCGAGGAAAACGGTTTGCGCGAGATAAATCCTCCGGATAAAATTCAAGCGTGCGCGCATACACACTCGACGTTCCGGAGTATCTCCTATTTTCACCCTCATCACCTGACTTCGGGATATCGATTTTCAGAGTGCGCCGGGCATATTTCTAAAAACATCCGGCGATACGTATCGATCGAGCGGTGAAAGTAGCAATTTCTCGGCGGCAAAAATTCCGTCACGCGAGATAAAAGCATCTGGGAAATGCTCTCTCATTTTCGCCGGCGCGATCTCACATTCCGCTTCGTTCGCTTGTGTTCTACCGACTCTCCACTTGATCCCGCAAGCACACATCGCGCGTGATCGAGAGAACGAGGATCGCAAGCTCACTCTTCATTATCGCGCTCCAGCCCTCGTGAAAATAATTTACTCGCAACGCGAGCGATTTCGAGGGATTCCTCGCACTATATCGTCGTGTACGCGCAATTCTCGCCGACGTTGTTCCGATGTCGCGACAACGCGGCCGATAAAAATCTTTCTCTTTTGAACAAAACGGCGCGAGGTCGAGAGCGCTCCTCGGTAAGCAGAAATGCAAATGTGCCGAATGAGATAACAGGCGATGCATATCGCGCGCGGTGCTCGCAGCTGGTCGCGACGCGAAAAGCGCGATAGTCACAGGATATCGGCGTGAGATCGATACGAAATATATGGAACGAAGTGTACAGGCGATTTCAATTTTTCTCCCGGCCATATCCATTTTTCTTATCCGCATGTTTCTTCATTAAACCTGTCCTTTCGGTAACGTCGATTTACGACGACGGAGTTATGAGACGACGACAGCAACCAAGACGACGATGGGGACGGTAGTGAAATGCGCGTATATTGTAAAAGAGAAGAAGGCAACATAGATCTTGCCATATTGTTCTGTACGAATGTACGCCGGGGACCCGTTTGGCCGATCTGCACGGCTCCGCGGGAATTGGAAAGTACGGAATACTTATTCTAGCTTAAATTTTTAACGAGCGCTGCATCGAGCCTTCACTCTCTGCGGTCCCTCGCGGCCTGATAATCGCTCGATAGCTCACGGCCAGGTGATCGCCGAAGTTACGAATCGTCCCGCATTGTGTGCGATGTGTTGTACGAGAGGATAAAATGACGACTTGACCTAGATAAGACTGTGAGTGTCGTATTTCGAGGAAACTGTCTTTCGTTGAGACGGATTCCATCTGTCAAGAACAGCAGCGCCGCGAATGCTGCAAGTTATGAGAGCATTTATGCGAAAAAGAAAGAGAGAGAGAGAGAGAGAGTTTACAGCGTTTTTATACTTTCTGCAGATAGATAAGATATTATTCTCAAGCAATATTTTCTTCGTTAAACGCATCACGATATTTTGTTACGGATACTTCAGACGGATGTTTTTTCCAGAGATTTCTTCTTTATTTTTTATCTCCGAGACTGCTATGAACTTCTCTCTGTTAATCTTCTTAATATTTCGTATATTCCTTTAATATATAAAATATATTGCTATATTTCGTAATAATATATATATATATATATATATATATAATAAAAAATGTATAAAGAAAAGTTAATTATGCATAGAAATGGCCCTTATACGAGGTCTGTTCAAAAATTATCGCGAATTTTGAATTTCCGCGGGTTACGTATATTCGATTTTCGATTTTTTTGTGGCGTTATGTTGGTACTCATGTCCCTCACTTATGCCGACAAGTTCGGCCATTTTGAATATTCAGTTTATCTTTGACAGCTGTTTTGCTTGGACGTGTTTTGGCTCGTCTTCGATTTTTGCCTATTCCAAAAAATGGATCAAAGAATCTAACAAAATTAAGTGCGCGGACGCATTCCGAATATTGACTGTGGCATATGGTGAAGCTACCTTGGATCGAAGCAACGTTTATCGGTGGTACAAAATGTTCTCAGATTCTTATTTTAGTGAGAAGCTATATTATCACCCCTGTACTTCTTCGACTTATTAGACAATGTTGCCATATTCTTTTATAAATACGTAATAAATATTTCATAACTTTGAATCTTAAATCGATTGAACAACACTTTGTCGAATTTAATCGTTAAATTTTCAATTAAAAATATTGATTATCAACAATGTTATTGTACAAAATGTAAATCGGAGGCCATAATATCATCTCTATATTATAATCAATATAATAAACATAATAATTATAATAAATACACGATGAAAACATTATTCATGACAATATAAAGCAAAATTTCTCTTATTCCGTTGCTTAGAGAGCGCAATTAAAAATTTCAGGTCGCACCGATGAGCAAACAATTATTGACTCAGGTCACCACGGAACGACGCGATGATTAGAATCGAATTCAACATGCGGGCTGTTCGCTCCATCGAACTCGCAAATAGGCTGGTATACGGTAATGAGCGACTGCCATTACGGTGACTCCAATTAACCGGAATTCTTCGCCAGAGGAAATGGTGGCTCACCGGTACGCGCACATTCGCACTGTTCGCGCATGTGTGCGTCGCCGCAATTTTTTTGCCACGGCCTATTTTGCGAGCGCGACCGTACACCGCTCGTAGTCAAATATTCGACAACGCGAGAGTAGAACGGCGACGTAGATAATGCGGCGCCGCGTCACGGACATTTTCCGGACCGGCTTCTCCGCGTCTACGAGTGGAGAGGAGAAAATATCCAGTTTCCGCATGGAAAACGACGTCTTCGTTTCCCCGCTAAAATTATTTCGCTACGCGCAACGTTTCGTGACGCGAAACTATAACACCGGAAACTTTGCGCGAAAACAAAGGGCCAAAGTAGGAAACAGCTTTGCGAGAGTTCAGGCGACGGCTTTGCTCGCGCGCGCGCGAGTGACGAGCGAAATGCGTGTTGAAGGAAAACCACTGCCGAGCCTTGCCACGAGGCTCAATTTCCGAGATTTACTAACATGTACACAACGTAGTCCACCTAACCAGTTTGATTAAAAGCTGAAAGAGGGATTAGCCCGGACTCGGATGCTCTCGGAATTTCGATCGGGAATGGGTGTCGTAATGGCGATACGAAAAAAGTTTATACCTCATATCTCTCTCCTCCTTCCTCTCCGTGCGTTTTATATATACGCGCGTCTCATTGTTCATCCCAAATGGGAAATCGATAGTGTGCGTATTTATTACGCGAGGCCCCGATTTCGACACGCACCATGTGCTACGTATTACTACTTTGTACATTGTCACCAATTATACGTTACTCCGCGAATAACAATGATATTATCATTATCATGTACATAACGAAGCGTACGTATCGTCAGTCTCGCGGTGAATAACATATCCGCGGAGCGAAGTATCCCTCGCGACCTGGACAGAGCGGGTGAATTCGAGCGTTCAAAACGTTTAAACGGTATTATATATGCATCGCTCAGCAAAGTTCCTCCGCGGGCAGGCTTCCGTAAATTGACGATTAACCGGTTAAGCGATCTCCAGGGCGCTAATGTAGTCCGCTAACGCAGGATATCAGTGAACAAATTGCACATTATATACGCGGCGATACATCCCGAAACGATAATTCCACCGTAGCGTCGGCTTACATGCTAACGCAGGATGTCTTAATGAGGGCGATATTGCGCGCGCGTAAGGTCGCCCGTCGTTTAAATCACCATCAGCGGGTGCCCAGCGACGGGGGATCGATACACCCGTATTTCGTCATAATTACGACGGCTTCGTTTTCGTCACGAGTGACGCACACGCACGTGTACACGCGCAGTGACGCGCGTTCTACGTAGAAATCGCGTACAATCGGTCAGTAACTGGTGAAGTACCAATTCAGTACTGAAATACGGACTTTACGTTACGATACAAATGCCTTGAATAAGAAAGTGGGAGATACTGATAATGCGGAGCCTGAATAACTCAGTAGCAGGAGCTGTCGCCTAGCAAGCGGAAGAGCTGATCCCACATTAAGAAAAGGATTGGTAATAAATTACCAAAATTTGATTAAATAGTCAACTGTTAAAACAAGTCAACAATTAAAAAACCGTTCTTTTAATTTTTCCGTGAAAATAAATCGAACACATCCGTGGAAAAAGGGAAAACGGGTTTTTTGCATTTTTCGAAGAAAGAAACCGAAAATCTCATGGAAAAATTTTAAATCTGATTTTTCTGGGCCTTTAAAACTATAATTTCGTCTAAATTGTTTGGTTGCTGCAACTAAATCATTTAGTATCATATACTGTGCTGTAGTACCATGTACTATATATAATATATACGGAGAAAATATCGTAGAAAAATTAACACAAAATTTTGTTATGTTGGGTCATACCGGAATTATAATTGAATTTATGATGTGTGTTGTAATCAATGTACTTCATTGTACACATCACTAAAAATTACAGCATAATAATTTCAGTCATAAATCTGGAATAGTTCAACATTAAAAAATTTTCTTGGATAACTTTTATTATTAGGTGCTTGAATTAATTCTCGCTGTTGACTGATAGAGGTCAGTAGTTGTGCTATTTCAACATGGCCGAAAGTGACTGTTGATGTACTGTTGATATATGAAAGTATTGTCAATAGACTTTAATAATCAGAGTGTGGTTAGATCTTTGTGCAAAGAACACAATTTTCTATTGCATTGAAGATATCGGGTTTCATACCAAAAAGGAGCATTTACGGGAAACATTACTTTTCTGCTTTCATCTAAAAAAATCTGCTGCTAAAAGTCATCGTTTGCTAGTGGAGGCTTATGGGGAGTATGTGCTATCTGAAACAACTTGCAGAGATTTAGACGATTCAAAGACAACGATTTTAACGATTGTGAATGACAAAGAGCGCCCTAATCAGCCGAAAAAGTTTGAAGATGAAGAATTGGAGATAGTACTGGAAGAAAATTCATTCAGTATTGTAACTATATCGATTTCTAGTGTTGCAAAATTGTCAAAAATGTTCGATTCTCAATACTGGGAAAGTACTGATAGTAATGATTAATGTCAGACGCTCAAAGAGCTGTCGGAAACACTAAATGTCGATGAGTCAACCGTTAGCGAATGTTTAAAAGCAATAGGAATGATCCAGAAGCTAGGAAACTGGGTCCCACGTGAATTGAGAGAAAAAGATATTGCAAAACCATGTTTAACCATTTGTGAATTACTGTTTCAAAGACAAACACGGAAGTCGTTTTTGCTTCGAATGCATCCCGGCGAACCATCAACACAATGCCAAAACAGAATATTCATGGAAAGAAGGTCATGCTGTATACTTGATGGGATCAAGTCGATGTAGTGTATTATGAGCTGCTGCAACCGAGTCAATCCATCAATTCTGAACACTACCGACGACAATTACTCAATTTGAATCGAACATTCAAAGAAAAACGCCTGCAATACGCCAGACATGATAAAATTATTCTTCTCCATGATAATGCTAGACCACATGTTGCACCCCCAGTGAAAGAAATCTTGGAGGCATTTGGATATCTTACTCCACCCGCCCTATTCACCAGACGTTGCTCTTTCAGATTACCATTTGTTTCGGTCGATGCAACATGGCCTTTCTCAGCAACACTTCAGTTCTTTCGAAGATATCAAAAATTGGCTCGATGACTGGATCGCCTCGAAAGAACCTGAATTTTTCTATCGCGAAATCCATGTGTTACTCGAAAAGTGGGATAAGGTTGTAGCTTTTAAAAGATAATATTTTGAATAAGATATAATGTATCGTTTTTTTTTTAAATAAACATGAGTTTTTGTAGCAAAAAATAACGAGAATTAATTCAAGCACCTAATACAATATTTTTTTCTCCATATATGATACCAAATGACTAGGTTGTGGTAATCAAACGATTTATTTGAAACTATTGAACCAAATCTTGATAATTGTTACCAAATCCGTCTAATTAAATTGTTACTAACTTAGGTCCTTTTTTTCAGTCTAGTCGAGTTTACTTCTCTCCGATGTTTTTCATCTTATATGACATTAAAGTGAACGTTTGCAGGTACGAACACTCCTGCAATATATATTATGATTTTCCTTTCATAGTATAATCGTGGTGTTAACAATTTTAGAATAATAATAATCATTACTAGGTATCAGTGCTTTCCCAATATTGGGAATCGAAAATTTTTGGCAATTTTGTAACACTAAAAATCGATATATTTACAATACTGTTTTTCGAGTCTTGTCCCATTGCTATCATCCCGATATCAATCGGTATTGACATCTAGTATTGTTCACTAAAAATTAGATAATAGTTATTTTTTACTTGCGGTATCGCGTCAAGATAAGCGAATGGGCGCATCGATTATCAACGCATTTAACGCACCCGCCTCACGGAGAGCCTCTACGCTACTTCTCTCCCCGACAATAATTTATTTATACGCTATTTCATAACTTCTCGAGTTTCAACGTTAAGTATCTCTTGGCAACCAGTTAAGACCCCGTTAAGCCGGAGTGAACTTGAAATTAACTCCGAAAGCTCTTAAGAGGGATCTGAGACCTTTTTATAAACGTGACGTTTCGCTTTTCGAATCTTCCGACGTTGTTATTTTAATTGAGCGCGCTTGCTTTTATCTCTCTTGTCTTTCCCGACTTTTGTGTGGGCGAATATCTAGAATATATTATAATGAATTTTTACTAATAACTTCTAACTTTCGCAACTACAGCGCTGCTATCCAGTTACCGGAACAAAAAAAAAGTGAAATCTCACAATCGCTCGATCACTCCCCACGATCTCGCAAATAATTTATCCGAGATTTACTTCCCTCACTGAGGAGCTCCTGTACGAGCATATCGATCTTCCCCTCGTCGAGCGGCAGACATTTTAATAACGATGTCTATATGACGAAAGCACTCGACTAAACGAGAAATGCTCACAAAAACGAATCGGATTACCTGACGGTAACCCTGGCGGAGCTGAATTCGGAGGCATTAGAACTCGGCTTACCTTATTGGATATCCCGGGTTATCTTGGCCCGCTTCGAGAAATAATGTCACCGCCTTCCCACACCGGTTTGAATTGTTTGACGAGGAAAAACGATATTCGCCACGGTAACGCCGGCGCGGCCTCCTATCTTCCACGTTCGCCGCGCGTTCGTCATAAATTTATCGCAAACTTCTGCCGTGAAATTGCACCACGGATATTGAATTAATGTCCGAGCGCGCTGCAAGATATAAGCCGATTATTCGAACAACCATTCTATTATACTCGCCTATCTGCCGTTTCCGTTAGGCCGAATATGTGCTTACACGGAAAACTCTTTTTATTTTAAATTCGATTACGAAGTGCGCTCTTCCCGTGCGAGTGTATTATTATTAATCGCCGTAAAATGCAGCCCTCTCCACGTCGCGTGACTCTTCTGTCGGAACGATTTATTCCCTTTCAGAATATATCTGACTAGAAATTTATTTCATGGTCCAGCTCGGGTTAACCTTAAGCGATTATCCATCTGAGGTCATACTGGTTATCGGGCTTTAAAAAGTTATATAACGCTACGTTGGATTCATTATAATGTCCTCATCAGGTTATATTATTGAATCTCTATCACGTTTTACCTCAGGTAATGGAAAGGATTATGATTGGGTTAGGACTTATAAAGAGTAGGGAGTGCTAAACCAGTAAAATAGTATTTTATTTTCACAAAAAACGGCGAGAACTTATTCACACTCCCAATATTATATACTAGGTTTGCACAAAAGTCTGTAACAAAAACTAATAATGCAAGTCATAATAGATAAAATGAGTAAGATCCCGAAAAAAACCTGATTCGATAATACATTAGGATAACACACTAAGGTTCTAATATATAAAAGGCGTTGCGTCAATATATTGAGGAGTATATCGGGTTGCCGGTAGTAAGGATACGTGTGAGAGAGTAAGAACGCGCCGCATGAATTCGAACTGGTCGCTCTCACTTTCTCACGCGTGCCACCAACGGCAACCCGGCATACTGCTCAATATGTAACACTCTGCACATTAAGCGCCATAATAGCTTTAACATTTATTAAGCCTAGTGACAATGAAATTTTTCGATCACACGCAATGAATCGACATATTCGTGTACCATGATTGCTGATTATTCTGTGAACCGGCATGGATGCTCCAGAACAACGGTGACGCACGAACATGACGTAAAATATGTCGATTCATTGCGCATGATCGAAAAATTCCATTATCACTAGGCCCAGTAAATGTTAAAACTATTATGGAGTTTAGTGTCTAATTATTATACCTACTTAATTATTGTACCTAATAATTATAAACTTGCGAAAGTCTTCCTTATTCAACTTTTATCAATACATAATTGGATTTACCATAGTAAAGATTATCTTGCGTTCACCTAATTAGTATTTTACAATTTATATGCCTATTAGTAGCAATTTTATGCATTGCAATATCAACATGCCAAATGTGGAAAAAAAGTACCACATCTAGTACAAATGTACCAACTCCGGCAACATTGAATGTGACAATTTCTGATTGGGTTAGCGCACGACATTTTAAAATAATTTTAATTTTCTCTCCGTTTGTTTCTGCCAATGGTTACCGGACTTATCTCGTAGCCAGTATTCCCGACCGCAAATAGAGTGTCTCTTATAATACCACACTGTCAAATAAAAAGGGAAAGCACACTCGTCGCGTCGGAATGTACGTACGCATAAGTCCCCCGAGCCTCGGCGCATTCCGATCCCTAACGTGTCAGCAAAAAATGCGTGTATAGCGACAGATTCGTGTCGCCTTGGCAAGGCGATCGCGACGTACGGACGAAGATATATCGCAAATGACGACAATGTCGCCCCATCGCCAAGGTATACGTTGACGTAACCACGCGACATTCTCTACGCGCTCCTGCCCGTGGTTTCTCGCTGTGGATAATTTTGCGTGGATATTTTTCGCCCAGTCGAAGGCACGACGAGAGATAAAACCGCAATTAATAACGCGGTTAGACAACGGTCAGCATGATACGAATTATATGAACATACATGAATATATTAATGTAATTGAATAATTAACACGATGAAATAATCGCCACAAGATATTTGTATGCCCGAATCGCGTCACTGTGCTATGGTCTCACATCGTATCAAAGAGATATTCTAAAAAATAGGTTGCAGAAAGTTCGACAAGAAAGTCCTCTCAGGTTTAATCCTTCGACTACACACTTCTGAAAAGTCATTTGCACCGCAAACAAGATCATATATTGACCCTGTGCGATTTTCTACATTCCAAAACTGTAAAAAAACTGTGAAAAGAAAGAGATTGAGATTGAGATTGACAAAATTCCAGAATAAAGTGTAACCCTTCTACTTTAATTATACATTGCGACTCTAACGATCGGGAATGGGGAGAATTCACGCACTTCTCTTCGTTATAGCTCTTCAAACACGATTCACCGTGGCTATCTGACCCATAATGCGGTCGAAGGCTTAACATAGTTTAAGTCTCTTATCGGCTCACAAGCTAAGCCTCCCTGTTATCCCTTCCTCCTCTTTACCACACCGACCGCCTAACGCCGCTCCGCAACAAATTACGAGTCTTCTGCAACAACTTTCGCGATGTGATTCTCCCTGACACCGATAAAGAGCTGGTTCATCGAAGCGAGCCGAAGATATCGTCGCCAGGAAGCGAAGATCCTACAAAGGTTACCGCTATCACGACGATAGCGATAACGACCTGTGAGACCCTACCTTTGACGATCCTCCTCTACACGCTCATCGATTCATACTAGCCACAAAAGGAGAAGGATATTTGCCCGCTCTCGCCGAGAGATATTGGGTAAGACGGGAATATTGAATTCACCCTCCCGGCCACTCTAGATACGTCGAAAATAACGTTTTACCATGGCCGATTTCCAGCGAGAAAAGGACGCAATTTACTTCGGCCGCGACAACAGAAGGGCAGAAGAGCCTTTCTCTTCGGTTCGATGTCCATCGGCTCGATCGACGTTCACATCGGGACCGGTGGTTCGCGACGCCTTTGACGAGCAAATCGAATCGACGTGGATGGCAAAGGGTCGCGCGCCATTGCACTTGCATATTGCCGTCGCCGTCGTAAGCCGAGGTTCCGTTGGCAGACTGCCGACGTAACGACATTCACGTCTGGCCTCTAATTCCCATTTAAGTAATATACGCTCGTCTCTCGGCTGCCGCCGGTTTGTCCTCAAATTTATTCCCTCGAATCCGAGAAAAATTCACTCGGATCTGATGGATGTATTACGTATGATGCGTTTCTAATTTCTTTAGGATTTATTATCTCCTAGCACTTTGCGGTCCATCGACGGCATGGTGCCGTCGCGATCTGACGGCATTGATTTTATCGAAACATATGATAAACATATGATGATTTTAGATATCAACATTTGTATAAGAAAAAAAAATTTCAATAAGTTCAAACACATTAGTTAAGCGTCTTCGGATGGCCGCAAAGTGCTAGAAATTATAGGAGAAATGCGATATTATGGCCTCTCATTTATAATCTGTACAGTAATTTTGTTAATAATCGATATTTTTAATTGAAAACTTACGATTACATTCATCACAGTATTGTTCAATCGATTCTAGATTCAAAAATATGATATATGAAATATTTATTACTTAGGACGTTATTTATAAAAATGTGGCAATGTTGCATGATAGATCGAAGAGGAACAGATAGTACTAATATGGCCCCTTGCTAAAAAATTTTTTTTAATTTATTTTGTTTAAAAAACAATGTTTTGTTATATATTTATTCAAAGTAAATTCTTAGAAGGAACAACGATAAATATACCCTTACAAAAATATCTCGCCATTTTTACTCCTCACATAGCCCGTTTTTAGTCCGTTTTTAACTTGTTCTATCATTTTTATGCTCGTTTCTTGCACTCTCAGGCATGTGCAATCTATTAAACGAAGGAATATAACGAGTACACACGAATATGCATGAATATTTTTGAAGAGATTCTTTCGACAAGTCTTCAATATTTATTTTTCAGCTGATGAGTGATAGCGTGTGAATATTTTCCTCTTTTGAATCAATTTCGTTTCACTATGGAAAAAAGCACGTTAAAAAATCATGCATTTACTCATGCTATTTCAAAGTGTGCAATATGAATGCTTGTGAGTGTTAAAACATGTATTTTGTATATATAAAAAAATTTATATTTACCTCAAATTTACACAGCACTATACGTGTTTATCATTCAGAAATATAATAGAACGTTAATACCATTCGGATACCCGTGTGCAATCCACTATAACCACTCGTTATTACGGAAAAGTGCCCCTTTCCTAAAAACGGGGTCATATTCACTCAGTCAAGTGCATGCTTACACTATGCTTAACCAACAGTTTTTGCGGGCTAAAAACAGCGAAATATTTTTGTAAAGGTAATGAATTTTTACTAGATATTAACTTACTTCTTACTTCTTAGTTACAAAATGTCAGATATTTTCTATAAAACGAATAGACTTTTAAACTTAATTGAATTATTGACTTTTCGAATAACTATTTCGATATAAAAATCTTGAAATAGAAATCATATTAAATCTATTTTAGTGGAGGGCCACATTAGCAAAAATGCCATGCTATTGTTTGCATAACTCAAAATGTGTAGAGCAGAATGAAATGTTAAATAACGAATAAAACATTCAAGTGTACATGTATTCGTGTGATAATATGCTCAAGTTTAAAAAGACTGAAGAAGTATAATTAAATGCTGAAGTGTGCCTTGGAAACGTTTCGAAATGTTCGGAAGTAAAAATGTGTATAACAAATGTCGGCTGTTATATATCGGCATATTGGCATCACTACATAACGGCAGGCTATTATGATTCCATAAGTAATTACTAGAATTCACCATCTAATAGTGGAAATATTAAGACTCCGAAATAATCGCTGTAAATTATTTAATAACGTCAGAAACGAGAAAACGCATATCAAAATTTTTTGCATAATACTTTCAAATAAAAAGATGTATCCAGAAAATGACATTTATGATCGATTTAGCAAACTTATAAAATTAGATGAACGCTTTTCTTTTACTCAAACAGTCAATAAGTAGTCGTAAAATTAACATTGACAAAATCACAAGAAAAGAAGAAAAGAAGATTCCATGTCAAATTAATTTTTCGACTATTTATTGATTGTTTGAGTAAAAAAAATGTTCATCCAATTTTACAAGTTATTCTTGGTATGCGTTTTTTTCGCTTCTAACGTAATTAAATAAGGTCATAATGACTACTCTGGAGTCTTAAAGGGAGCTATAACTTTCACAAAAGCTATAATCCTATTGCCTCCTCTATATTATTCAGCGTCCGAGTGTTAGGAAAAGTGTGCGTATATATATTTTGGATTAATGGCTTACAGGAATGCAATCGCAGTTTTATTCTAAGGCTGTTAATCTTCGATAGTTTTGAAGTTTCAAAGTTTTGAAGGAAATTTGAACTTTCAAATTTTGGTAAGGCGAAGTTTCAAAGGTTCATTTTCAAGGATCAAGTTTCAAAGTTTCGAAGAGTACAATCTTACGAATGCTGTAGATTAAATCCTGCATGTCTATATTTTACTCAGAGAATATTGAGATATGTTGTAAATGAATGGATATACCATACAAATATTATATACTTAAAAAATCTCAATTCCGATGTTTCGAAATATCGAAGCTCCGATATTTTCGAAATTCGAATAATAAACACCGAAACTTCGGATCTTCGGAGATTCGCAGGTTGAATGTCAAGCCTTTAAAAGGGAACAGTAATCCTATTTTATATTTGAATGTTTCTTTCACTCTTCAATGCATTCTAAAACCGTATCGTAACTTAACAATTACTTTAATTATTTAACTGATTTTTTAAATCGAGTCTCATTTCATAGTGGTGAGATATTTTTCACTAAATGAGTCATTGGGTCTGTTGTTTTTCATTGAACCAGTATACACTTATAGAACTTAAAAATAGACGGATACACAATTAAAACTTGGTGAAAAAAGAGGAGAAGAGAAATAGTACAAGTTATTGCAGCCAGTTCAGCGAGGAAGGAACAGACCTATTATTTTATATGGATTAGATCAAGCGTAAAAGGAGATCGAGAGCATTCCGCGTGTTCCTTCATGCTACAGAGTTCTTCGCGACATGTTAATTACTAACTTGTCCACGAAGACAAGCTTCCAAAGAGTTAAATTCCCACAGTTCGCTGTACTTCCCGACCGAAACTTCGCTCACCGTCAATCACGGTAACCGCTCGTGCCGTCTGATTAATGCTTCCTCCTATGTTCCATGAACAGTCTCCGAGTTCGCCCAGGAGTTGGGCGCCGCGATGGAGAGCCATTCGGCGAACGTGCGACGTTTGGTCGACGAATTTCGCAGTCGATCGGGCGACTCACGAGTCGATACCGGTGGTATGCGACGCGTCTGGGAGAGCCTGCTACGGCAGGTCGAGGCGGACGCGGTCTCTCATCTCGATCTAGCCGCGGTCCTGCAGCAACAATTGTCCAGGCCGACGTTAGAGGCGAGCTTTCATCGGAAGCTACAATCACGAAAGGTAAGCCCGCCGCACAATCGAGGAATGGCAAACCGCACGAGCATCTAAAGCCCGGCGATAAATCCGCGATGGCGTTTTTACCACGGAGTCTCATAGCTTACAAAATGAAAAGCCGAATGTCTCGAAAGAGATTAATTCTATGTTTCCCGCATAGAAATTATCCCAGATTTTCTCATGTACAGCATAGATTCTGATCAACACGTTCTGTACCGGATCGTTTTACGAGACCTTCAATTCACACCACGTGTGCCGAAAACGGTGCACGATATGGAGCTTGATAAACGTTATAATTATTTAATTTATAAATTTTTTTGTGTGTCAGAAAGTTTTTATTATAAAAGTGAATATTCAAAGTATAAAATGCAGAATAAAACAGATAAATTTAGTTCCAAACTAAAAAATTGAAGAATAACAATTGAAGAATATAATAACAAGCAAGTTTGTAGAATAAAATACACGAAAGAATAGAATAGATTAGACGAAATTAAAAAAAACTACAGCTTATTATGAAATAAATAAAATATAACTTTTTTGAACATTTTGCGTTTATAATCAAATGGTATGTGATGTATTTTATTGAAATAATCTATATACAGAAGTACGATTTGTTGGGACAATTCTCATAAAATGTTATTCGTTTTGTTTTGGCTTTAGCATTTTCGGTAATCAAATTTTTAACATTTTATTTAACATAACAATTGAAAACTTATTATTACGCACAAGTAAGAGTTATATTTTGGCCTGGCAACTATTTATAATGTTTCATCTCTTAAGTGTGATCTTGTTCAACTAACTTATTCATCTAGCCATTATCCAGCCAATAGGAGAAGTGCGCGTTACATTATTGGCGACACTAATAGCGACACTTATACAGAGTATCCCAGATCAAAATGAAAAGTATCGTGAGGACTAGAACACATTGGAGTGAACAAAAGTCCTCTACCATTTTACAAACAATACGTAAAATTTCAGGTTATTAATTATCGAAAATGACCACGTATAGAAGATTTTTTTAATTAATAACTAAAAAATTTGCATATTATTTGCAAAATGGTAAAGGATTTTTTGTTCAGAATAATCTAAGTATATGACAGCTGTTTTGCTTAGTGACAGATATCAGTATATTAAACTTTGTATAGAAACTCGAACTTTGAATTTGTCGTTAGATTACACAACTATCATACTTGCAGATTAGGTGACTGAACAAAAAAGTCCTTTACCATTTTGCCAATAACACGCAAATTTTTGAGTTATTAATTAAAGAAGCTTCTATACATGGCCATTTTCAATAATTTGGATTTTTAATAACAAAATGTTGCATGCTGCAAAATGATAGAGAATTTTTGGTTCTCAATCCGTTCTACGTTTTCGCGAAGTTTGTCCCTGTTGATCTGGAACACCCCGTACATAGACAGAAATTTAATATCCCGTGATAAGACACCCTCGATTTCTAATAGAGCATTAGTCCCTAACCATTCAGTATAACGTGGCTTTACATGTTTGTGACCTTCTCACCAGAAACAGATATTCATTCATCCTCATTGATCTATTCCGAATCACCCATTCCCTTGTACACGTACATGGAATACCCGCATTAAACGTCATTACCATATTACGATATTGCAATCGTCATTCCCCACAATTCTAAGGCGCTCCGCTCGCGAGCGATAAGACCCGTCGCAATCCGCGGGGGACAAGTTTACCGCAGTTACCGAGAGCAACCGGCGAAGAGCGGGAACCGCCGCTGCGTTCGATTATTCGATTCCAATATCGCGAACAGAGGTGGGGCGTTTCAATTCGCGCGCCCGCGTGCGTTCTCGCGCGCTTCCCCTTCCACCATCCGCAAATTGATCCCTGTATACGCGCTGCTCTCAGGTATTCGCCCATCGCGATGCATACGAGCAAGTGGTTAGCAAGACGGAGGAGAAGTTGCAGCGCGCCAGATTGGATTACAAGCGCGCCTATGCCGCGCTACTAACCAACGACGGCAGCACCGAGCAGGAATTGAAACGCGCTTACTTGGAGTCGCACAACGCTTACATCTTGCAGCTACGCGCCACCAATGCTATTACCGAGCGCTATCAGTTCCATTGTCTGCCGGGGTTGCTCGGCGAGATTGCGGAGGTCTACGAGGAACTTTGCGGATTGGCCTGCAAATGCGTTGCCGGGACCTCGGAAGCGGCCGGAGAGCGCGCCGGCGAGCAGACTAAGCGTTATCAAGTCGTGACGAAGGAGGCGCAGGCGGTTATTCCATCGAACGATTTGCAGGTTTGTTCGCGCTTTACCAAAACTTACGACCTCGTAAAGCGACCACGAAACGACTCCCCTCCCTACCAATATCCCATGGGAGGGAGAGAGGGGAAACGAAGGGGGATGCGATTTGAACACGCGATCAGCCACGAAATAACGTTGTAATGTCATGCCCGACGAGCCACGCGAGAATAGAGAACGCATGAACAATTTATCTGAGAGATTTTCGTGGGCATCACGTTACGACGAAACGATGACGGCACATATGCCGTGGCAACGCGCCCGTTCGCGTTCCTTCGTGAAACAGGATCGCTCGAAAATTAATTCGGATCACGACGTCAGCCTGTCGGACCAGATATCATATTTCTTTTTGACTGTTTTCTTATAGTTATTTATCGGAGTTGTGCGCATGTTGTATCGCGATAATTGTTGAAACTGTTATGTATTTATAGATATTTTTATCTATTTTCTATAGTTAAAATGTCGTTTGTGTAATAACTCGCATATGAATAATCTCATACTCTCGTTTGAAAAATATATAAAATTAGGACAAGAAAAAATATATATACATTTAAAATTCAGCATTGCAAAATATTGTAGATGTAGAAAATAATAATAATGAATTATTATCAGTATGCATGACAATATGGAATATTTACACAATATCTCAAAACTATCATACAATACTTCAATAACGTATTCTGAAGTTTAATTAAAGCCGATAATTACATACAAAATTGTCGAGATTTTTACTATAGTTTCCGAATTATAAGCAAAAATTTATCGGAAAATGAAGATTTATAATATGCCATTGAAATGCTTTCATTTTTACTACATTTCTTGTCAGAAATCAATGCGATTTACATGTTACGCACGCATTATGTAATATTACGCTTTTTGAACGTTAAAATTATATACTCACTACTTCCTGTTGAAGTTCAACGACGTCCAGCCAGGTGAAATCTTCCGTTATGTCCCAAACTGCATCCGTCCAGTAGTCCAGACTCGGATAATCCAGTCATGGTTTCCCGCCGGTCACTTTTTACCCACTTTGCACTCACGACCGTACTTGATAGTTTTAACGACATTTAACGATTTAACGAAAAATTAAGTGATGACTGTGATAAGAAAAATATCGATACCAGTATTCTTTCACGAAAATCAGACAATAACTGGGATCCTCTATACAACGCGTCTTAAAAAAAGAGTTTTTCTATTTCCTCGTTCAAAAGTTTTCGATGTAACGGTTTTCAAACAAAAGTTTACCCGGTCACGTTCTTATTGAGCAGATTATATTTGCGTATCTCGAAAAGCGTGTAAAAAGTGAACCGAACCGAATATGACGTTTGCGATAAAATTGAGAGAAAGAAAGAAAGTAAAAATACATCTCGCGGACGATTACGCTTTTTGAAAAATATGTTGCTCGTTTTATAAGAATTCTAATTTCGAGAACAGATGAATATACGTTTTGAATTTACTAGTAATTTCATTAAATTTATTCAGATTGTAATGTCATTTCAATAGTCACGGCATGAATCGTGTATAAAAGTCGGTAATGAAAACAATGAAATTAAAATTCACAATCAAAGTTCTCACGAGTTCCACGCGCAATTCTGATGCGCATTATAAATTGCTCGAAACAATTAAGAGATTACACTGAATTAATAATGCTCTTGAATAATTCTGTAGTTTAAATCAAATGTAACTAGAGCTATAACATTTATGTAAATGTGCTTACCGGGGATTAACAGCGGATATATTTAAGCAAAAGAGGTATTTCATACTTTATCAGATAATATGAGCATTTAAGTAAACGATCCCTCAGTTATTTCGTGCAACAACAGTTTAAACGGCACATGAACACATCTTCAGAACTACAAAATAAATCGTATTGATCTTCTCGAGATTCTATAAAACCGTCATCTTAATTCTTTATTCCCAACACCTTATAGTTTCTGTACCCGTTTCTATGATGTACCAGACACCGTGAACTCAGAGTCGGCCGCGTTCTGCTACAGATCGGAACACAAGAAATATAACTTTGTTGATTAGATTTAGAATCTCAACAAAAGAATGCTCGTCAGTCCGCTTACGTTAGCCCTTTGCCATTGTAATTCGACAATATTTACTCCGACGACATTTCGGTTTGCGATCGCAAGGAGTATAGGTTTGTAAACTTCATCTAACCTATTTTCAAGCCGACTCGGTTCCTCCAATACGCTATCGAAGTCCACGAAATCCAGCACCCTTCGGGACAACGTATATCATCGTATGTTGTCACAAACTCCGTCAAAACTGTAACACACGATAGGTTCCCTAATCGGTTACAACGGTAGTAAGGTTATGCGATTGAGTGAATTAAGAATACGATAGTTCCGATTGTCATTTTTTTCATTTTCAGATAAATAAATTACAGTAGTCACCTTATTGAATTATATGATGTGCTTTTATTGTTCACGATGACGACAGTTCGATAATCGTGACGCGAATAATTTTTGTCAGTTACACTGATTTCGATCGCGCGAACGAATTAAAAAATCACGGAAAACGTCGTACGATAGATACGCACTGACTCGCCCACGTCAGAAACTGTTGGCGAGTTTGGCGAGCCGTGACCGCGCGAGGCCGCCCGATCTTCATATGACACACACGTAGATTTGAGTGTATTCGTTAGTATTTTTTTGTGCAGTGAGTATCTCAAAATTATCGTACAGTCTCTAGTACTCAAATGATGTATCCCGGAGGTTAATTAATCCTCGCAAAGGAAGGTAGGAATCATTCATGACTCCAGCAAGACTTTTATTTATTATATTATTTAAAAAAGTATATTCCTGCTTATTTATAATCTTAAAATTCTGGAAAAAAACCATTTTCCCTCATTTTTCCGCAGATTTTTGTTTTTTATATCTTTTTACGGAAAAGAATAAATGTGGCATGTTTTAACAGAACACACATAAATTTTTCTAAATGACTCCAGCAAGACTTTTATTTATTATGTTATTATAGTATTTAAAATGTATATTCCTGCTTATTCATAATCTTAAAATTCTGAAAAAAATAATTTTTCCGCAGATTTTTGTTTTTTATATCTTTTTACGGAAAAGAATAAATGTAGCACGTTTTAACAGAACACCGTGCATTTTTCTAAATGAATTTTTATATCCTTAGGATTGAAACCGAAAAAATTCGTGAAAAAATGGTCTTTTTTCGAAAATTTAAAATATGCTGTATAATTGTTCCATATGTTTTTTGTGTTTTTCCTTTGTTTTAATCCACTAGAATGCATATTCATATATTTGGGTCATGACCTATTTTTCTGTTCTCTTTCTTACAAGGATTGAAAAATCCGAATACGAGAATATTCCCACAACGTGCTATCGAAGTGCGACACGGCTTCGAAATACGATATCGCGACATTCATCTCACATACAAAGAGCAACGAAGAGAGAGGAGCGAAGAATTCGTTGATATTTGCGATATCCGTCGTCGAGTTTCCAAACGGATCGTCGTGACGGAACAAAAAGGCGCGATCACGTCCGTGCCGGTGTCTTCCGCGCGGTCAAATTTCCCAGCATGTACCGTGACCGACGGCTACGACGATGCATCCACGTCAATCTCACGCTCGATATGACAATCGAGAGCGATCGATCGCGCATAGATTCGGCGACGTCAGGCGAGCGACGATATGGCTATTCGTACACCGGACATATTGATCACGCATAGCAAATAGACATTCCGGGCGTATATCCAATTTCGGCAACGAGGTATCTGCTGGCGGATTACAATCGCCGCTATTCGGAAGAGGGACGGTGAAAACAGGCGGTCTGATTAAAGTCGGCCATACACCATGCGGGAGGCACGCGTCGGGGATATTGGTCTTCTCGAGAGTGCTCTCGCCTGGCCGGTTAACTCGTCCGGCTGACCAAGCGCGCTCGTATTCACTGATTCGGCCTTTTCGAATTTGTCAGAGACACCGATATCCCGTTCGCACCGAGCTGCACTACACTTCCACGTTCTGAGAAATGCGCTCGATCTCAGATAGCACAAAATATTCTATAAATATTTTTGTGAAATATACGTATGCTCTTAATTCCAAAATATTCGAATCGAATATTCTCTGAATATACATACATATATAGAGTATTATACATATATACATTATACATATATATATATATATATATACTCTGATGCTCTACACATATTCAAGGCCCATCAAAATCGATGAGATACTGTTTCGACTGTTCCCTTGTCAGTAAGAAACATTAAATCAATCTTTTGAAAGATTGATTTTATCATGTGGATCTCTTCTAAACATTTTGACATAATATTTTATACATTTTCTCAAACTGTTACTTGATGATATAATATTCCTAAATTTTTAAATCATATTGTAGAAATATTATTTCTAATGTTCAAGTCAAATATTGTTAACAATGATGTTGCCCTAGTAGTACAATTCATCGACGATACATTGATCTAATATTGGTTATATTGACATTTATTGGGGCGTATTAAACGAATGTTTTCCACTATAAAGTCAAACCTGCAGAAGCAGATTTTGCACAGTACCTGCTATAAATTTTGTTGATAGCTTGCTAACATGATAACAGATTAATCTATTATCAAGCTCTGCTAGCAAATCCTGTTATATTTCTATCAGCAAGCTGTCGAAAAAATTTATAGTAGATACTATGATCTGCAAAAGCTGCTTTTACAGGTTTAGTTGTTTGATTCTATATTGGGCAATACTTATTCAATATACTCCCAATGAATGTCAATTGGATCAATGTGTCACCAATGAATTGTGCTACTAGGATATATACAACATTCAGAACTACATATGTGAAAATGTTACACGTTATAAAATATAATTGTAAATAACGTTGTGTTAATGATCTTTTGTTTATTGGGTATACATTATGACATATTTAGTTAATTGGAACCTGAGATCTGCGCATGCACGCGTGAGACTGTTTTCGTGTGTCTTTTAGTCTCAGGAGTTCCTCACATATTTGCAGCATTCAATGAAATATTCTATACATTGAACATTTATAATAGATTATTTGAATATACTAAGAACATACTATGAACATATAAGAGTGTTTAGAATATTTTATAAATATACATTTATGCAGATATTCGTAACGCATATATTGATACTGTATACTGTATATTCGTAACAAATATTTATAGAACATTCGTAGAATATTCCTGTGCTATCTGGGATTATTCGTACAAGAACGACGGCGATTTCGCAGGTAATACGAATCGTGCGACACATTTTTTCTCAATCCCCGAAGTTGCGTCGCACGTGCGCTCGTGATATTGTCTCGCTAAAACTTGTAATTCTAGATACTCAATACATGATCTGTGAAAAAATACAAGCGTGTTTCCTGCACTCGAAATATCTCGTATTTGTCGGTGTCAATTTATATTGCCACACGTATTTTTATTTATCCCGTTCGATCGATCTCCGCGATGATAAAATTTGCTCGATTTTCGCGCCTTCGTATTTTTGTTTAATCGCCCATACCTGTGATTTATATGTGCGCAATAGGACGTATCAGAATCAAAGGGCAATGTGGTGTTATTAAAGGTCTTAGCGCGAAACCTATCTGCGAACACGACACCACGGAAGCCGCCGCGGCGCTTGTACGTCGCGCCGGCACCACCCGAACAAGTGCCGATGGAGAGAATCAGTCAGGTACCCATGCTCAGGGACGAACTGGTACCAACCGGCACCAGCACGCTCCCACTCATGGAGGATCTACGACACGAGTACGACAGCCTCACCCAGGAAATAGGTCGCCTGCAAGACGCTCTCGACGCCCTGGTGCGAATGCAGCGCAAGTACGTGCTTGTATTTTATAACGCGTCCCTCCGAATCGAAATTTCAGTTCTACATTAAGTCTACTTAGTTCTATATTTAATCTTCAAATGTCTTCTATTGTACTCTCTTTGATGCTATCCGAGTCGAAATCTTAAGCTCTACATTAAGTCTTGAAGTGGAAAATACGAAAATAAGCACAATAAGTGCTCCTTTAATACTATAAAAAGAATTTCTACATCAGATTTTCAAATAGAGAAAACGACAATAACCATATTTATAGCATCAAAGAAGCACAATAGAAGGTCTTTGAACACTTAATGTAGAACTAAATTAGACTTAAAGTAGGACTAAAATTTCGACTCGGATATAAATGCGAAGTTATTTCTCTTTTTTTCGCTTAAAGGTTTAATGTAGAATTTAAAATTTCCTCTCGGGAGGTCTAAATTCCTTTTTTAACATCAAAGGAGCACTATTAACCCTTTGGGTACATTTGACGAGTGAGACTCGTCATCTGTTTACTTGGGTATAAAATGTATTACTTTTACATATTAATCCATATAGCGACAAATTAAATCCGTCCCATGGGCATAAAAATCTTCAAATAATTCAGTACTCAAAGAGTTAATGCTGCTTTAATGCTACAAATGGAAAGTTATTTCCGTTCCTCTGTAAATGGATTTAATGTAGGATTTAAATTTCGACTCGGGTCGTCCTCGTTGTTTCTCACCATTACACAATGGTCTGAACATAAAAATTTTGGGTCAAAACTCTGAATCTTGATAAAAACGATTTTTATATGCAAAAAATGTCTTTAAAAGAAAAATTAACTATAAATGATTCAACATTTATCTTACCTTTTTTTAGATAAATACAAAATAACTTCATTTTCTGAATAGCTTCTTTTAAAAGGTGCATCATTTTTTTTCTTACGATATCTTTGAAAGGAATTTATATCATTTAGTCGAATATTTCTATTTTTTTATTCTCTTCAAGTCTCGTGCAGTGTCTGATAGAACACGTCATACAGATTTAAAAAAGGTCAATTATTTTCAAAACATATAGAAAGGCGCAAAATGAACATAATAAATTTTAATAGTATAAATGTTGACGATTATTACACAATTGTAATATTTTTTCAGGAACTTTCCGAAATTCTTGAAAACCGTAAAAAAACGTTTTTCCATCTAAAAGATGCGTTATTTCAACCACAAATCTAATTATTGTCTCGCTTCAGAAATAAGAACGCAACATAATTTAAAAATACTTGCTTCGTAATATGTTATTTTAACGTATTAAATGTATATAAAGTTGCTAACATCATTTTTAAAGTAATATAATATATAGCACAATTTTGATATTGTGACAGATATGAGTAAAAATTACCTTTCACTAAACAATATTTTTAATATTATGTGCCAATAAGCAATAAGAGAATAATAAATGATAACAATTTATGATTATTTGATAATAGAACATCCTATAACTGCGTTTATATCAAATTAAAGTAAAACTTGAAAAATTACTTTTAGCTAAGAAATATCAGTCTCAGATTACTGTCGTGTGTTATCGAACGTTATTCGTATTATTTGCATTAAACTGATAATAACCGAAATAATCCTTTTTTAACGAACATTGTTCTACACTGCACGTGGAAAACAAATCTCGTTTGCGCGAATATTTCATTTACGTATCATTTTATTTCGCAAATCTTTCAATTAAATTTATAATAAATTACATTTGATATATGTAAAAGAAATTTGAAAAAATGCTTCGAAAATACGTCGGAGCTTCATTTTATCACGAAGAGAATAAATATCGTTTTTTCTACATTCACGAATACACGTTTATTGTTTTCCAAAGGATTATCAGTTTATCGAGTTCTTCGAATTCGCCGCTTTGTTATTTCATTAGTCGCACCAATCGGCTAATGATTCGGTGCTCTATTCCTTTAAAACGAGACGCGTTGATGACCATTTCATCGCTACTTGCAGAAGCGCCGAGAGTAACCTGTACACAAAGGTAGCCGAGTTGCAGGAAGATATTTCACTGAAGCGCTTCGACCTCGGAGTGGCACAACTGCGTTTGGCTGCGGTGCAGGCACAGGTACGTGCGATTTTTCGTCCACGCGTTTATTATTTCACCAGTTTCCAATCCCACAACCCGCACATTTGTTACTCCCCGTTCGTGTCTGATACAAAAGCAATGTATTGGTACGTTTACGCGACCTGTCCATTACAAAACGTGCATGCAGAACAGACACACTCTTCTCTCTCTTGTTTTTTCTCTCCTTTTTATTTATTATGTCACTGCACGAAACTAAATGAGAAAGAAGAGAGAGAAAGAGTGAAATACACGTACTCTCAAATAGGTTCTTCCGCGAAACTCACGTATGCAATGCAGCGACCAGAATAGCATGCAACATCGCGCGAAATATAGCATATATTACACGAAGTGAAAAACTCGACTTACATTTTAGCATAGACATTCTATATTTAACCTCTCTGTGCTCACGACCTGAAATTGATCAGGTATCTGTACCGTACATTCCATCCGTCCATTTCATCCAATTTGTTCAATCGCACGTGGCTCCGAGCTGCGCGTTTCACAATATACAAAGTAGATACATCAACGAGTGACTTCGTGCTCAATCACTCGAACGTTGTTAATTTCAAGCGTAAAGCATATCAATTTATCGGATCTTACAGGCATAGTAAATTGTTGTGCTAATTAATTAAGCAACAAGCGAAAGTCGGTGATAGTGAAGTGCGATGTAATTATCTGCATGTTTAATTATATTGTGTAAAACGCTGCCTACGAGTAAGAAAATAATTAAAAACGCACAAAACTTGGTTTACGAAATTAAACTGCGCAAAAAACTTTATTTGATCTTAGAATGGTCCAGCTTTAATTTGTCTTTTGATATTCATATTTGGATAACTATAGCCAAAGTCTATAAAATGCTTGATTTTCTTTTCTGTAATTTTTTTCGTAATATTTAACAATTATTATATTAATCATTAGTTCGACTTCACTTCTGCCAATATTCATAGCCGAATTTTATATTTAAGGCCTCCTTAATTAATTTTCAAATACTATATGACTTATTTCATTGGTTACGAAACACCTGAAGATGAATTTAAAAAGTCCTTAAATATCAAGCCTGACTATAAATACCGGCATTAGAATATGGCGATGTTATCTGGTCTCCATATTAGATTGATCGATGCATTCTGATCGAACGTGTTCAACATCGATTCTTTCGTCGTATAAGTTATCACATTTGGACAGCCTATGTCGATCTGCTGCCATGATTACCAGCAGATCCAACGAGATATCGATATTCTATCTTTAGCTAATAGGAGGGTTATCGCTGATCTTATATTTCTGCAAAATTTCTTGGTCGGATGCATGGACTGCCCTGATTTATCGAAGCTTGTCAGTTAAACGTTCCGAATAGAAATTTAAAGAGATGTCTGTCATTTACTCTCTAAATTTCTTGCAGTGAAATCTCCACTCTACAAATGGAGTGACGGAAGCCAAGTAACTCGAATTGGAATGAATTTTCATTCTTATGGAGTAAATTCTTTTACCCTATGACGCGGAGTGAATAATTTCAGTCTCTGTCGTGAAGTTCCACTCGAAAAATTAAGTAATTATCGGATCACTCGAATTAGAGTGACTTTTCACTCTTATAAAGTGAATTATTTCATTCCGTATGGTGGATTGAATATTTTCATTTCGTGTGAAATTTAACCTAACTTAATGTAATAACGTATATTATAAGCAACAAGATGATCGAACTTTACTGTAACTGTAACTCGTGATTATAGGCAATGTGAAATTTACTTATCAATCAGGACAAGATGGCGTGATGCGAGATACAGCAGACTCAAGATTCCGAAGTTTAGAGTTCAAATCTAGCCAGTGGTGTAAACATATAAATTTTTTAAATATAATATAAATGGAATTAACCAAATAGTATATAATTGAGGAGATTTTTAGAGAAAATTATTAATAATATATTAAGAATAACGCAATCAGAAATAATATATTTATACGTTAAAGAATATAAATTAAAAGAATTCGCTCTTTTTAAAATAAAACGTTCGCTCCAATCGAATGAAACACTCACTCTACGGTTAAAGTGGAACATTCACTTTTGTGTGAAAAGTGAAATGTCACTGCATTTTGAGTGGCAATATTTTCACTATTGTTTGGAGTAAATACTCACTCGTTTCGAATGAGCTTTCATTCCAAGAAATTTGAAGAATACAATCTCCTGATATCTTACATTACATGCAAAATTCAACGCAATCAATCGCTTGAGTATATTGGCCGATGCGATATTCGATTAACATCTATTTCTTTAATATATCTCATAACTCTGTCTTATTAGATCTTTATTTTGATATTCTTGCAATTTTTTTTGTATACTTTTGATTCAGTTATTATTGTAATTTTATTGTTTCTTTGCATGTAATGCAAGCATATGCAGCTAATTGTGTAATTTTGTATTTTTCTTTCAAAGAAAATATTGCTTTCTCGTTTAATAAGTAATAATTTGATTAACTCGCTTTTATATTCATGCCGCGAAACGAAATTGATCTCATCCGAAGAACTACTAATATATCTCTGAAAAATTCTATGTTATCAGAACATAATAGAAACATATAATAATAGAATATAAATTCTTTGTGCTATTTTATATTTCATTTATTCCTCGTGTAAAACATAGTCACGTTTTTGGAGCAGGTTGATCTTTCACGAAAATCCAACGTTTTCTTTGTTTTCTTGCACTGCAATTCGGCTCTATTGTCACCCTCTAGACTCGGCAACTCAATAACGTCCGCAGGAAAATGAACCGAAATTGAAATACAACGTGTACAAACGAGGGTATCGTCGAGCGTGCGGGAGGGAAGGCCGTTGTAAATGTTTGCCGACGCGGTTTGCTCGTCAGGTAAATTTCGGCGGCGTAATTTCCTGAGGGATCTGACGTTCGCAAACACAAGGAGAGAGAGAGAGAGAGAGAGAGAGTCTCGTCTACCGAAAGTTCGCAAAGCGAAGTGCAAGTGGTCATTCACTGGCGCGATTGGTCATTCATCGGAGAACTTTAGCCTAAACGCCGGATAAATACTGTGCGCGCAATCGCGCGACATGCGCGCTCGCAACTGGGTCATCGGCGAGCACGAGCGAGCGTCTGAAAATCCATTCCTGGCCTCGCCGAGTCCGTCTATCCAGGTCAGGCGAGCAGGATCGGTCTCGGCCGCGCGCTGTCGTTTACTACTACTCGTCGATACTCCTCGTCGCGCCTCAACGATGGGTTGGACTACATTGCGTACGCGGGTCGTTAGTATTTTTCTGTCGCATCTTCCACGTCAAATGGTCATCCTTGCGGTTGCTGCTCACGAGCTGAGGTCGCCGAGCACCCTGGTTGAAAAGTAGTGCCCGATATAGTGCTACGACGAGCGTGCACCGAGACACGATCGTGAACGAAGTTTCGGACAATCTCTGTTCGCGTCTCCGTTGCAAATCTCAAAGCCGTCATTCCGCCGAGTTCGTGTGATTTGATTCGTGTCGCAAATTGATACACGCTGAGGCAAAGTTTTCGTCTGGTATTTTTAATATGCGCGCGATATTTATCGGACGCAAAGTAGTTATTCGTTGTCGGCGCACAAAGGCGCGCGAGCAACGTTGCGATCGCGAACAATGGCTGGGTATGTTCGTCAATGGTTACAGGGATCAATGAAAGTTGACATGTACGCCCATGCGGCACGGAAAATGGACCGACCGCACGATTGTGTGCCTCCGTATGTTTCCGGTGGAAAACGCTTCAACCAGGGTGGATGTATCGACGCGTCCGTTTCCTTCTCTTTTTTTCTTTTTCGGGATGACGCGTATCACTACGTGCGTGTCGCGCGACAAAACGCAAAAGGGGAGTCCCTTCAATCTTTCCTTCGAGTCGTGAATAAATATCCTCCTCGTGGTGAAAACGCGAGCGATACCGCTTCGATCGAGCGAAAAATCGAGCTCGTAATTTATCTGCTGCATTTTTTAGAGGCGACCGATAGGGAGTGACCATTTTCATTCGTTCGTCGAGGGAGCCGCTGAGGGAGGCGTTTCGCGTCACTGCGCGAAACTCGCGAGCAGACTCGCGCGCGCGAACAAGAGCCACGTGATGCGGTCCTCGTGAACGCGCGCGGAAATTTTTCTTATTCAGACGGCCGACATACGCGGATAATAACAGAAAGCGAGTCGGCTGGTAATAACACGTGATTATAGACTAAACCCGTTGGTGCCATGTGACTATATAGTGAGACTCGCTCCTTAGTCATTCATAGCGGCATGTAAACACGCAAATTGGTATACAACGAAGCCGCGTTTCCTTTATAGGTCGACGATAATGGACTCTTCTTCCTTTCAATTTGCATAAACTTGCACAGAGAGTGCCCTAGATCACGTTTGCATTCACACACAGATTTGCCGACCGATGCTTCCTCATCGTTGGTAATATCGTGGGATGCCGTTTTTCTGCAATCTCTTTCGGCATTAAATATTGAAGCAGCTAACAGCTGAGCTTCTTATTGAAATTTTAAAGCAATATCTAATTGAAATTAAACCAGGGTCAAAGTTCCGTCAATATTTGCGCCACTAAAACTTCAATGTCATGCCTCCATCTTCTGAAAACTCAATTACTCGAGATTCTTTCTCAGATTTCGTTATATCGACAGCGAAATGAACCGACCTTCGTTTACCCGGCAACCGTGGCAACGTCGAAGAGAATTTTACATATTAAACAATTATCAAGCACACATATTAGAATAATTAATACCGAATTAATCATCAAGACGCGTCATATGGGTCGCTTGTGCTTTACGAATTGCAGAAGGAGCTGTTCGGCGGTGGAGAGGCTGGTCAGCCGGACGGTATGGCCAGTCGGAAGATGTCAAACGGCTCGACCGGAAGTCCCAAGCTCAAATGGCTGAAAGCGTTCAAGAGCTTGAAGACCAGCTCACCCACCACGCCGCCGCTATCCGACAAGTGAGCCACTTATTTCCTTTCCAACTATCGTCAATCTCCACGTGCATGCCGCGAAAACGCCGGCAAAGTTTCCGACGCGACGGAGATGATTTTCTACCGGGCGACACCGGAAAAAAAACCACGTCCGCTCCGTGTTACTTGAACGCTCGTTCCGAAAGACGAAAAAAGGATTACTTCATTGCCCGAGCACACGGGTGTCAACCTTATTTCTGTATTTTTTCTTTATCTGCACTTTGTACCGTGTCTCTGAAAAGTAGACTTCCTGTAATAAGAGTTACATAAAAGTGACGATTATTATTACTGATTGGTTGAGCTATTATATATGACGGATCGGCGTAACTATAGAGAGTTATTATATTTTGTTGATACATAGAGGAGAAGATGGTCCTTGCAGGTATTATGCTTCCCTTTAATATCTCCGCTATTAAATGCTGAATTCAAATAATTACCCTGGTCGAAATTTTAGTCCTAGTTTAAATCTATCTTAGTTCTAATTTAGTTTTACATTAAATATTCGAAAGCCATCTAGTGGATTCCTTTGGGGCTACAAACAGAAAAGTTATTGCCGTTTTCTTCACTTGAAGACTTGATGTAGAACTAAAATTTAGATTTCTAGAGAACTAATGTCCCTGTGTAGCATTAAAAGAGCGCTTATGTTTCTTTGATGTTACAAGTGGGAAATTATTTCCATTTCCTCCACTTGAAGACTTAACGTAGAATTTAAAATTTCGACTCGGGTACTTATGAAATGAATTACTTAGTAACCCGTCGTTACATGGTGGCGGTAATATTAAAAATATACAAGTTAACTGATATTTATTATAACGTGTTTTTATTTTCAAGTATTTCGAAGCGTTTTCAAGATATATTTTAGCATTTAATTACGCATACTTTCTCATTCTTCTTAAACTTGGGCGTATTATCACACAAGTATATATATACTTAAATATTTTATCCTTTATTTAACATTTTATTTCGCTATACATATTTCGAATTATGCAAAGTTAGTTTTTAAAGTCTATTTTTGTGTGGGACCATTATTACTCCTGTTTCTCTTCGATTATGTAATGTCGCCATATTTTTATAACATCCTACGTAATAAATGTTTCATAACTTTAAAACTCGATTGAACAACACTTTGCCGAGTGTAATTATTAAGTTTTCAATTTAAAATACTGATTATTAACAATATTGTACAAAATGTAAGTGAGAGGCTATACTACTAACTTTTCCTCTACATATGTCGACATATATATCGATAGCGTGTTGTATGTTTGTGCCGAGATTGTAATATTTCCTACAATTTAATATACTTTTTCATTAAAAAAGTATTTGTGTGTGTTAATCATAACTATCCTTGTCTCATTGCTAATTTTTCTTTCGATACACACACATACATCTCCCACACAACAGAAATGCCCAAAAAACATCATAGAAATATCCTACAGACGTCGCGATATCTTTAAGATACATTTGGGATATTTCTGCTGTGTGGGTTAATTTGACAGAGTTGTTAGTGTTATAGTGAAAGAAAGCGCAATGGATTCAATTCTAAATTTTAAGTGTTGGTAACATTGTTGCGTCTATAAGGGGGCGCCTAGAAACGGTAGCGATTTGTCACAACTCTTATTATAGGAATTTTACTGAAGAATAGACGATAGCGCGACGTGTATGTACACTCGTGGGATTCGCAAACCGAAATGAGCGAGATAAAGCGCGATGTAAACAAAGCAACCTTTATCAAAGACCGAAATCTTCTCTCCAAATATTTACGAGCGTGAAATGCGAGCGTGTCACGAATTTGTTTCTCCTCAAGATTCAAAGGAAATAAGAGAAAAGAGAGATTGTTTTGCGGATCCTACGTGACGTTTTGCATGAACGGACGTCACATCGAACGTTCCTCGAAAGAGTTAGATGTCGCTTCGCCGATGAGAGCGTAGACAAGTGGTCGATTTGAGATTATACCCAAGTTTTTCTCTCGTTATTACTTCAATAGAGAATTTAGAAATCTGTCGCAGAGTGTTTTAGAACGTTCAGAATTAGCAGGACTAAAGAATAGGAAGACAGCCGTAGTCGTCGTAGCGTTGTTACCTAACGTCATTGTGTAATCTGATTAAGCGCAAAAGCTTTCGCGCGCACGCGCGCGAGAAAGATTCCCGTTTGCGTTTCACAAATTTTACAGCGCGCGAGAAAGACGTCGCGCATTGACGGATACACACAAATGCACAATAGGCTACGAGGTCGGAAAAATGGCCATAATTCTAAGTTTAATTAGATTGTTACCAAAAGCTGTATTTAGTAATTTTTTGGATCGATAATCATAAATCCGAAGTCAGATACACAAAGTTTAAAATAACAGATTCAATATAGCGGAGCAAAATGCAAAAAGTTGTCATATTTTAATATTGATTTGTTTTTATAGGTTTTTAGGGTTGCTGAAACACAAATCCAAGATCAGAATTGCAAAATTAAAAATGGCGGAATCAATATTAGGCAGACCAAGATATAAAAATATAATCGTATTTATTTTGTATTTATTTAAAATGAACACTATTGTGTTGATTTGTAAATCTTTTTTGTGAAGTATATAAAAATGGGCATGATTTTCTTAATATATTTGCAAATGCGCATCTAGTGATGCCTTACTTTCAGTGGTAAAGCGATTATCGCCAATTATTAGATTTCGACAGAGCTTTCATAGTTTTAAAACTATATTCCGAGATAATATAGATAATAAAATGCTACTTGAATATCGATTTATTGCCAAAGTTCTAATATAATTTTTTTAAGTAGTTTGTATCTTAATAACAAAAGATTAACAGATATTTTATCCTGAATATATAATAAAATTAACGATTTTCTTCTCAAATAAAATTAATTGTATAAAAACTATATTTTAAAAGTTCAAATGGCTGCTACGTGGACGGTAATAATATAATTATCATGAAATTTTGAAAAAAGCTGCAAGAAAAGCTGCATATTACGATAAAATACTCTTCCATGTTATTCTTTGAATTAAATTCTGGCCACTTTTTTAAGCTTACTACCCTATCCATAGTGAAACAGTGCAAACGGAATTTTTCTCGCCCCGATAGAATCGACGTTGTCGCGAAGTCAATTTTCGAGACGAGGGACTTTCGCGCGATGCTCTCGTAGAGCTGAACCGCGTTCGGCGCGCACTGTAAGTTTCCCAATTAGGGGAAGCATAGACGTTAGACAAAAGGGACTTTGAATAACCGTAGATACTGTTTTGCGAATGCTCGACTAATAAAGAGGAAAGCAGGCGACCATATACCACGCAGTTTCCACCGTCGTCGCGATGTCCAGGTAAGTCTTTCCTTCACACGAATATACTCATTGCTGATACAACCGTGCGATTCCGCCTGTAATAACATGTTTGCGTGTGCGTTGGAGAAGCGGATAAATACCACTTAAAGTGCTGTGAAAGCGAGAGAGATGCCGTCGCATCGCGCACGCAAGTCGTTTAATATCTAATAATTCAGTATCGCAAAATCACGCGTCTCTTTTTTCCTCTCTTTTTTGAAAGAGATGTACGTATTGCGTTTAGCTTTAAGTGTTAAACAGAGAGTTAATTGGTTTTCCATTTCATTCGTTCCGTGCAGTACGTGTCATGTGTTCGTCCTAATTGCCTTATTTTACGGAAATGAGAGTTCATTTCACTAAAACACGAGCTAATTAAATGAAAATCCGCGCAGCATCGAGATCCTCGCAAGCTCCGCGTGTGACGTTTCGCTTTGACGCCGTATTACTCACGCGGCTGAAGTTAGAATAAAGTCAAACTCGGGATACATAACACCACGGCTTTTCGTATATTATACGCAGAGAAGCGCGCACCACGTTCTTTTCGGTATAAAATTTCGCCAACCGGGAAAAATATTGCGCGCTATAAAGTTCCCATGCATGAATACATCGTGTTTTCATTTTGCACTAATATAACGAATAAAAGCTCGCTGAATAGCAGCGTTTTCCTCTCCTGTTGGATTATCCCTCTCTCAAAAATTAAAATAATACACCGTGAAAATATATCTCTTTTTTTATTTCATCCGATGTATTGCGACAGAAGCACAAAATTTCGGGATATGAGAGAGAGAGAGAATGAGTGAGGGAGAGAGGGAGGGGGGGGGGAAGAGAGNNNNGGGGGGGGGGGGGGGAAGAGAGTAGAAAATTGCGATAGCTCGTGTAAGCTCTCGCGCAAGCTTAACACGCAATTCACCTGTGTATCGAGCGCAATTCACAATTCGTTATTCCGCAGCTATATACTCTTTAATACACTCGGCAAAGGCTCCCTCCGCGCGCGTAACAAGCGATAATAAAGAATAACAAACTTTTTGGCGCGTTTTTTTCGCAAAAGAGAAAATAAAGCTAAGAGAAAAAGAGAGAACGCTATGTGAGCTTCCGACAGAGACGATCCGAGGAGCCCGGCGTTTCAACGACTGCGATCGATTTTTGCAGGAAGAGCCTGGAGTCCGAGGGCGGGCACACCTGGCGCGAATACACCTACCGCAAGATCACACCGTGCGACGCGTGCGGCCAGGTACTGCGCGGTCACAGCCGTCAGGGTGTCCGATGTCGCGGCTGCAAGGCCAACGCGCATACGGACTGCACGAACATGGTGCAGCCAGCGCTCTGTCCGAGCCTGGCGCCGAAGAAAGGCGGCGGTATACCATTGCTGAGGCGGCAAAAGACCCAGGTAGCCGACGAGGTGCCGTCGGCGTCCGAGCACAGTGAGTAACAAGCTCCCACGATGAACTCGCCGTGCTTCTCTTTCTTCCCCGCCGCCCATCCACCAACGCCATCGCCAACGCTACCGCCAGCGACACGCGACACGCTCTCTCTCTCATTGTCGAGGACGCTTTTTAACGCCGTTGTCTTGCCGATCGGGTATTCCTCCTCTTTTCTCCCATTGTTTGAGTTTCTCATCGCTTCTTTCTCTTTGTGTTTTTTCTCTTTTTTATTGTTCTTTCCGCAGTAGAACATCGGGTTCATGCACACAACGCATCGTTAAAAATCGTTGGTAATTCATTGGGAGGTACGTTCAAATGCCACAACGCATTTGTTTCGAGATTTTTTCCCCGTTGCATTTTATCGCACGGCGACGGCGAGTGAGTGTGTCCAAACGGGGGAGAGAGAGAGAGAGAGAGAGAGGGTAGAAATAGAAAAATGAGAATTATTAATGAACCGACTGCTTCCGTCGCGTCCGGGAGAGAGTCAGTTTTTAATTTTGCAGTTGGAAAACCTCCACGATTCGACTCCATTCACTCGCCGATATTTTATGTAACTTTTGTAAAGAGTGGAGAAAGCGACAGCGAACGAGCGCTCGTTCGTAATTTACGAAGTGCGCTCGCACAGAGAGAACAATATTTCTTATTCCTGACTGAGAAGGAACATCTTGAAGCGTTTCTCTCTCCCGCGTATATTTAATTGGATGACATTTTTCCGCGAACTCAATATCAAATATTATAGCAATATCGAATAGTGGAAGCTTTTTAAATTAAGATCGCATCGAATGAAACTCGATATTACATTCGGGAACAGAGAGCTTCCTGTTTATCCGCCGCGATTTTGACGCACGTGACGGTAAGTTTGCGCTCACGCCTCAATTGCGTCTGTTGCGCGGTGCGATCGCAACGTACCGTCTCTCTTATCATTTGTTAACACTGAAAAAAAGAAAGAAAAAAAAAGAGAAGAAGAAGACAGATGCGCGATCGAGCGCGTGAGCCGGGAATCACCGAATGCGAAACTGTCGGTGCGCAATTTGCATGTCTCTTTATCCCGTGTGGGTAGACGTGGACGCCATATACCAGGTGCTGAAGCAGGCTGGCGAGATCCGTGGAAACTCGACAAACTCACCACCTACGCCTCCCACAGCAGAACATCCCTCCTCCGGTGCAGCACCTTCGTCAGCGAGGGCCTCTTCCCATCCTTGTTCCTCGTCCACTTCTGGTAAGACGCACCGCCGAATTCCCGTCGATCTTGGAACTCACCGATAGGAAGCCCCGAAATTCTTCTAAACAGTAACGCGACACTGGCTCTTCTGAGACTCCGAAATCTCTCCGACAGGATCTCAAAATGAAAGAATTTAATCTCTTTGAACATTGTTTTATTAAATAGTCGATTCTTTTTTATTATATCGTCGAAATTTCTCTTGTCAAATTCTGCACCGTAAAGTGTGGACAATAATTTTTAATTTAGAATTTTTGGCAGCGTCTTAAAAGAAATACCTTACACCCGGAAATGTGCTTCAATCCGCTATTGCGGGTAGACGTGGAATGTAATATCGGAAACTCGTCTTTGACAGTCAACACGACCGTAAACGCGAAACGCATCGAAATAATCGGGGCATGCCGTCGTAGTACTGGAGCAAACATGTTCCTCGAACATGTGTATCATAGTTTCTCTCGTTTGTTTTGCCGATACACCGATGTTTGTTATCGGCCATCCTCAAAGAGTAAGGGAGGCCGAGGCTAGTTGGGGGTAAGTCAGCTAATCGATTATTTTCTAACAAATTGCAGAATCGAGCAAGCAGAGATTTCAAACATGTCAAAGATGATTATGAAATCTATACTTGCTCGATTCTGTAACCTATTAAAAAAAAACAACAGAAATAATCAATCGGTTAATTTACCCCTTTACATAACTAGCCCCGGTTTCCCCTACACTATTTTCGTGTTCTTTCGCAAACTCTTTGTAAAAGCAGTGTGAATAATTTTTAAATATCTGTTATTATCATTGTAGTTACTATATATACTCACTATATTCAAAAGGGAGGAAGGTAAGAATATAGATCTCGTTTGATTAATCGCACTCGTCTTTTTACATTTACGAATTTAATTAACAACGCATTTAATTAACTTAAAGACGTTTTTACAAATCACGTATCCGAAAGGAAGATATCCCGAGATATTTCGCAATGTCTCGAATTTTCACGCTACTTATTCCGTATTCCTACCTTCTCCTTCATTAGTTAAGTTACCGCTACGTAACTGCTCTTACGTGTCACCTTTGATAAGCACGTGTTTGTATGTGTGTACGTCTTTATTATTATAGTTGCTCCAGTACTATCAGTTCCAAGGTCCGCAAAGTCAATCTATGTCTTTATGTAAAGCCGCTCGTCTTCTTCAGGGACATGACTCGTAATTCTCTGTCGGTTCTTTGATATACTTCTTTCTTCTTCTTCTTCTCCTTCTTCTTCTACGCCTATTTCTTTTTCTCTTGTGCTGTTTCTTTCTCTACTTCTTCTTCTTCTTCTCCGCCTTCTTCGCACATACCTCTTATCATTAAGATTGACTCGAGCGATTCTTAGAAGTAAGCCGCTACCGTTGACATCATCGTTGGTATTAATCGATACTGTTACTGCGTTATATCGATGAATCGTTATCGCTATATCTGTAGTGTCGCGTAAAGCGTTCATCACAACTGTCACGCCCATGACGACGAATGGTCGCCCGTTCAATCATATATCGCTCACGATGACGATTTCTCGGTTATCTTTATCTACGTTCGCCTCGTTTCATTTTAACCCTAGTTCTTATCGAGATATAACGAGCTGCATCATTAACAGTTTTGCACGTAAAATCGCGATGTAAACGTTACAGAGATTATCAGACGTACAGCTCGCTGTCATTATTAAGCAACAATGGGCGCCACGCTCGCTTCACGGTCTTCATTACGAATGTATTCAATTTTCTGAAGGAGTCTCGCTCGTCGAGCGCCACTCGGCCGAAATAGCCTCGGGGGATCGCGTTGATATAAGTTGAACGGGCCGACTTTTCGGACTCTGATTCGTCGTCGTCGTCGTGGGTGCCATTCCTTGACGAGAGAAATTCTTTATCGCTTCTCGCCCTTTTGACTTTTGTCGCGCGCTTATCACGAAGGCTTGTTAAGTTTCCTTCCTTGAGTTTCCAGCCCTAATTAGCTTCCAGACATCTGCTGTCATAACGACACACATTAATAGTCACAGTCATCGGCGATAACGACAATAGTGATAATAGCAATATAATTATTAATCATAGAGTTAATAATAATAATAATAATAGTTATAGCATCTCTAGAATATTTCTCCTCTTTTTCGTTATTTGGTCGTTTAATTGTATTGTAGATTCTTTATTTCTTCTTTTGCTCTTTTCTCGCAACGTTTCATTTTTTGCTTCTTTGACAATCGCACGCAAGTGCTCTCGTGCACTCTATGTGTCGCCTACTGCGACACGCAATTACGATATACCGTAGTGAGAGAATTTTCGCACGAATAAATCATTACGATCGAAATGGACGACAAGGAGCGAATAACGAAAAGAGAACCTCGCCGACTAACCCCGAGAGGACGGTAACGTCAGGATTTGGACCGGCCTGTGCTATCCTAACGACAATTATTAACGAGAATTTGTGAGAGAGCTTGACGATTTTTGCGTATAACAACCTAAACAACCTCGAAAGCGAAACCAACTGACACAAGTCTTTCCGAGGAAAGAATGGGAACGAACGAGAAAAAAGTCGAGAGTGAGAGGATGGGAGAGTGAGGGAGGGAGAGAAAGAGAGAGAGAGAGAGAGAAAGAGATAAAGAGAAATGCAATTAACCGCTAGAAGAGAAAGAAAATAGAAACTATCGGTATCCTTGAAATTTGATTGATCAGGACGCGGCAGCGGTGGATCCACTTCCGGTACGCGACCCTTCGGTCAGCCTCTGGTGCTGATGTCGCAGGAGTCGTCGCCGTCGACGTCCTCGCCGAAGACACCCGAGATGGAAGTGCAACCTCAGCGCGGTGCCAATAAGAAACGATGACGATGCGTCTCGTCTTGTCGCGTCTCGCGTCGGACAAATTGCATTCACGCGAGTGCATTCGAGTGCGTCTCTATACACGTGCCGGGAAGGATTCCTTTTTCGTGCGCGAAGAACGCGCTTGAGGGCACCGCGACATCGCCGACCTCATCGTTTTTCTTCCCTCCCGGCACTGAGTGCCGTCGATTTTATTTATTCGCGTGTGCGCCCCGCTTTCTTCTCTTTTCTCCCGCACGACCGGAGTATTTGATGTATATTTTTGAATATCCCATCGTACATTCGGATATTCTCGGACGATTGTTGCATTCAGAATCGAGTGGGCGATTTGTCACGAGAGTATAACGAATCTTACGGAAAATCAACATATTTTCAACAAATTTTACTTTTTACGAATCCTACACTCTGGAAGAATAAACATTTAAAAAATATCTGAAGAATGAAAAATATTTATTCATGGTTGTTATTAATAATATATTTATTTAAATCTAAATTTCTTTATTTTAAATGTAAAACAAACAATTATTTTCATGGAAAGTTATAGATTTAAAAAGATATATATTTTACAGTATTTAAGTTACTGTATTTTAATATACAGAAAAAAATTTGCTTGAATTTACTAGACGCTCAACAAACGCGTTTTGATTGAAGGAAACATAATTTCTGGTTACTATGACCCAAGTTTGGCTCTTATAACCAGATGTTCTGTTTCCTTCAATCAAAACGCGTTTGGTTTGTTCACTGTCTAGTCTAAATTCAATCAAACTTTTTCTCCCGCACATAAAAATACGAGGGCAGTCCGATAAGTACTTAGCCTACAAAAGAAAAACGAAAATTTTGGAAAAGTGGCGATTTATTTCTCAACATAGTCTCCTTTTAGCTCGATACACTTGACCCAACGATGCTTCAACTTCTTTAACCCATCTGAAAAATACGTTTTCTCGAAGTCTGCAAAGTAGGCCTCCGTGGCGGCGATGACCTCCTCATTCGACTCAAATTTCTGCCCGGCGAGTGACTTTTTCAAGTTTGGAAACAAAAAAAAGTCGCACGGGTCCAAATCTGGAGAATACGGTGGATGGGGCAGCAGTTCGTAGTCCAATTCGACCAATTTGGCCGTGGCGACGGCGGAGGTGTGAGCCGGTGCGTTGTCATGGTGGAAGAGTTCCACCATGCTTCCACACGCGGTCAAAACAAAACTACGAGTCCGATTCGGCTGAAATTTTGACAGTAGCCGTCTACGAGAATGTACTACACGATAGTAAATCTCTCTTGCGATAGTGGCGCCATCGGGCGATGAGGCTAAGTACTTATCGGACCGCCCTCGTATATATTAATATAAATGTGTTGTTAATACCTACTGAATAAATATTCTTTATTTGTTAGATATTTTTTCTTTCAATATACAGAATACAATTTTCTTTTAATAAATATCTTATTTAGAACCATCTGTTTGACAGCTGTTAAACAGATCGAAGACATCTGTTGTTTAAAACCATTACGAATCATATATTATCGAAACACGACACATTTTTTATCACTCTCCTAAAGAATTAAAATGAAGAGCAAACTAAAGTATGTGACTCAAGGAAATATGAAATTAGGCCAATAAGAGCCGCATTTGTTGGTGTGAGAATTATTATTATAAACGTACTAGGTGCGTTTGACACTGTCAAACATATTTACCTTCCCATATAATAATAATTCTCGTATCAACAACCTGCGTTGGCACTTATTGATCATATTTTTTTGTATATCACGAGAGCCTATACATATTTAATTTGTTGTGTGACTCGGTTTAAAAAGTTTCCTTGATTATTCACTATCGACATTTTAGTTCGTTGACTATTGATACGAACAAACAATTACGAATGAAAAATCTGAAAAGGTGGACATTGAAGAAATATCAAAAAAATATGCATTGACTGTACAGGACAAAATTGCCCATTCATTCTAATCAATCGACGAGATTCGACCGCCGCTCGTTCGGGGTGTCCAAGGAGAAACTTTTTTTTGCGTTCGCTAATTGACAAACACTAATGATGAAGCACTGAGGTAACAAGTGTCAAACGGATGCGTAAACGTCGAGTGAATGTGGGCGTCGATTCCCAGTCGATTCTCAGTCGAGTGATCCGGCTGTGCATATTAGTCGCTGTATATTATATGAGACGAGGAGAGAAGAACGATCAAAAAAAGGTCGCGTCTCTCACTCGAATCGACGATCGAACACGAAAACACACCGCGTGGACTCGAGTGGTGATATCGCCCGGCGAACTATTTTCAACCGAGATAATTAACCGGGCGCGCGCGCGCGCGATGAAGAGGAGCGATGTTTGGAAGCACACACGAGGAAAATACGTCCGGCTTGACGGAGGATGCCGGATGCGCGCAGGATCGCGCCGCCGGAATCACGCTGGATCGTGCGGGAAGAGCGGAGAAGGTACACGGCTTCCGATGTGGGTCGATTCGTCCGTAATGGCGCGGAAGTCGCACGCATTCCCCTATTTATCCGTCTATTATTACCCTTTCGCGTTGCCCTTTTTGGTCTGTTCTTTTTGGCCGAACTAGTTGCACCAGTTCGAGAAATGTACATTAAAAAACATTCTTATTTTGATACAATCTATATTCTCAATTTGTATGCGATGAAATTAGATTATATGGCGTTAATAACATTCTTGCTATTCAAGAATGATTTTCGTGAATTGAAAGTAAAAAATATTAGAAAAGAATGATATTTTCAAACCAAGAATTACAATTTCTTTAACTTAAAAGTACATTACTTTTACATGAATATATTTTATTCTTTGAAAAAAAAAATTTATATTATTAAGTTAACTTGTTGAAAGTTCTTATAATAACAATTTCTTTATTTTATTTCAAAACTGACGCAATAACATCATAAGAAGACAAAAGAGAATATATCGGAATAGGGGCCTAGATAGCTCAGTGATAAAAGTAAACGCTCAACATACGGAAGGTCCCGGATTCTGGTCTATAGCAATTCCGGCTTCCAGATTTTCTCTCCGACTCTTATAATAGCCAACTCTTATATCTAAAATCATCTTGAAATTATCTTCAGATATTATACGGGTCGCTTCACTAGCTGGCAAGCATCTGAGGATGAATCTAACCTAAGACGGTCTTATAATATAAGACTTGACTTATATATATATTATAATTATAATTTATATTATAAATCATAATATAAAAGCGTTCATGTTGTTGGAAAAAGATTAACTCAAAAAAATTGACTCAAATATAGAATTACTTAAAATAACACACTCATCTTTTTGATATAAATTCTTAATATGTCTCAACAAGATTTATTATTTTCAAAATAATCATATTATGCTGTTTTATTCAAGCTCTACGTAAGTACAGCTGTACTATAAGTGGACTATTGTAATATTCCAGTAAAATTATAATATTGTAATTCAAGATTATTAAGTTTTTGTAAAAATTTTACATATATATTCTTACATATTAAACAATGATATCATAGATTAGAACATAGAAGTCGTGAATTAATACTAATTTTTTTTTCTATGTACATACACATTGAAGCGTATGAAGCATCCGTACATGCGAAATTCTCATACTTCTACGTGTGTAAATTTTTTAAACTAGTGCTGCTGGTTCAGTTAAAAAGAACAGACCATTTGCATTCTCCGACCGCCGAACATCGTACGCGACAATCCATCGCACTTGGGAGTGTTTATCGATCGGATAGACGAAAAGAGTGTATACACGTTTTTCCTCCCTACTACGTGTGTCGCGGGAAACGTGCCGTTTCCGATATAGAACGCGCGATATATCGTGACGTACAGCTTGAATAAAAATTTAGATTTGATATACGCGTGTTCGTGTGCACGTGCGTGCGTACGCATATATGATATATGCACAGAGAAAAAGGTTTCTTTGGATTTAGTATGTGTGTGCTTGACATAGGTTTGTTTAATATATAAAGCATAATTTAATATAAAATATCTTTTTGGTTGAATGAAAATGCTGTTGTTTCACTAGAGTAAACCATGTTGTTTGTTAGAAAAGAAGCAGTATTATATTAAGGAAATAATACAGGGCGTCGCAAAAAAATGTTACCACACTTTGATTGTTTATAAAGTGTTTGTTAAATATCGTACAATTTTCTTTCAATGTTTATAACGAACTACATAAAGTGTGGTAACATTTTTTTGCGATACCATATATATATACAGTGGCGGACATATACTTACGTAGTTAGGAAAATTAAGTTTTATTCATTGTGTACTTATACTTTGCCATCAGATCTGAATCGATTAAACTTAGATTCGTCAGTAAAAATAACTCGAGACCATATATATAGATAAAAAAAATTTATCCATGTATATATATATATATATATATA
>NW_014555488.1:2945078-3007248 GCF_001313825.1 Dinoponera quadriceps
ATATATATATATATATATATTTCGTCGAATATATATATATATATATTTGGTTCAATAAAAAAAATTTATCTTATTAAATATTCTTTTAGTGAAATAAAAAGAAATCGTTTAATATTTTTCTAGCCTAGTATTGCTTCTTTTAAATACTTTATTATTTGTGACAATTATTCTAATGTTTAGATGAAAATACCAAAGAAATATAGTACGTGCAAGTAAGTTATTTGACGTAAAGATATTTATTTAAAAAATTAATAGATTAAAATAAGTAATTATTAAAAGAGATTTAATTGAGAAGGGAAACAATTCTGTTTGTTGAATTAAATATTCGAATGTTCGTTTCATTCCTAAAGACAACATTGTTTCAATTTAAAAAATGCTATCAAATCTAAAGAAATCTTTTTCTCCGTGTGTGCATGTGTGTCCATTTCAAAAGCGAAACACGTACGAAATCAAAATTTATAAACAACGGATAATCTATTTATCTCTCTACAGAATGATGTTAAAATATTTTTTAAGTTTCCTTTAATTCCCGCGTTTTTGTCACGGAGAACAGAAAATTTCGATTTATTTCGCGCGCACATAATCATTTCATTTCGTTTAGATTGAACGAAAGCGTAAAATCTTATTTCTTTAATTGGCCTATTTTCAAGACGCTTCTTACTGCAGAGACACGAATTTCAACAAATATAAAATCGCGAAATCGGCTTTGTGTTGCGCGGAAGCGACAGGCAAAACAATTGCGCTGCGTGGTTCGTTGAACGTATGCAAATACAATCCATGGGACTGTTTATACTCCACTATATCGATTTAAATCGAAATAACACAGTCACTATCGTTTTTACGCCATCGTGATAGCAAACGAGGTCATTTCGCCGGTTCTTCGAGACATGCTGGTCTCTTTATTATTGCAGCGAACATGGAAAATTCGTTCGATTTTCTGGCGCACTATGGCTTCTGCCTCTCTTTTTACTACTTTTTTCGGAGTACACAGTGAGAAAGTTCGAAAATAATCTTAGGACAGGCAGAAGACTTTCATGTACGAAATATGGTACACTGTAAAATTCGATCGAAATATATTTTTATGGACGAAGCGAGAGAGAGAGAGAGAGAGAGAGAGAGAGAGAGAGAGAGAGAGAGAGAGAGAGAGAGAGAGAGAGGGGGGTGAAATATATTTCTTATTTAGAGTAAGTCTGTCGAAGCGGTCGAATCGCCTTTGTGCAGGTCTTAAATTTTATATATTCGCGCGTCCTAAATTCGCAGAAACGTTTGTTTTATATTTCTACGCGGAAAATTGGTCGGTTGAGCGCTTTTCGCGCAGACTCGTTTGTCAACGTCTTGTTTATTATCACGCTCATTAGCATAGAAACGCGATAATTCGCAGTGTTGAGACACGCGATTAAGGAATAAGAGAGAAGAAGAAGATTTGAAGTAGCCGATGTGTAATCTAGAGGATAATTATTATTATCTTGTGAATTATCATGCCCCCGCACGCACGTCGTCGGGAACACCAGCGAGTTTTCTCCGACACGAAAGTGTATGTAAATATTGTAAATAAAAATGCCCCTCACCGCAGAATGTCTTGACAGCCCTTTCTTGCGTACATCGCGTGCGAGTCGTGTCCCGGTGTAATTACGCTGCTTGCGAGCTTTTTGTATCAATTTCAGTATATAGGTTACTCTTAATCATTAATGTGCCGGCAAATAATAGATTGTTCCGCTTATACTCGTGCAGCTGACACTTCCGCACTCGACGCTGATGGCCGACCGTCTCTTTTTTAAATCGATCTCGTCACGATTCGCGCGGGATTTCATTTGTATGTACATACAGCACATACTAAATGAGATTGTCGACCGTACGTTGGGTTCATTATGAAAATTTAATTGGACTCACACTCCGTCGCTTTTTCCCTTTGATCTCGGACGTTAAATGTCTCGCTTAAAGATCAGGTTAACAGACATTTCTTCATCGGAATCAGTTAAATATATACCGCTTAAATATATACCGACATTTTAATATTATCTGTATGACGATTAATTTGCGGGAGATTATTTATTTCCGGTTTGCTTCCACTCAAAATATCGCACAGTAAAATATTTTGTGTTACAAACAATCCAGCCAAATTTTTGTGTTACTTTAACAAGGTGAATATGTTAATATATAAGGATTATTTCAGTAAATATCTAAGCAGAATAGAAAGTCATAAAAATCAAGATGACATCAAGATAGCGTCATAAAGTAATCATTTATAGAAAATCAAAGTGATGTTGTTTAATATCTTAAATAGAACGATAATTTGTCTTTTTCGTGCATTATGATTTGACTGTATAATGACTTCCTTATTTAGGAGATATTGTAGAACGTCCTTATGTCCACCACACTGAACTGTTTGTATTTCTTCTAAGGCTGAATCCTGGTATTTACTGCCAGTATTGAAAATCTATAGTTCATGTGATATAACATATATGTAGATTTTTAGTGGTAGTGAATATCGGAACTCAGTCTAAAAATACGTATACTATCCTCACGCATATTTCTTTACAAATAAATTACTATTACAAAAAAGTTTAAGTTGTTGTATTTAGAATTATAGTATTTTTAGTTTGTTATTTTAATTAGCTATATATAAACAAAACTATTTGTAATTATAATAAATAGAATATTGTTTTCATAAACAATTTTGTACATAGCTACTAAAGACTTATGATTATAAAAAATTATTAACATGTGCAACTTAAATATATCGAACAAACAGTTTATTTGGAAAGAATGAAATCTATAAATTCCAAAGTTATAATTTTATCAATTTTCTGTCATGATCAAAAAAATGAAAAATTTGAAAGTCATTTTACCGTCATTTTGACGTCATTTTAACGTTATTGTGACTTTTGCTCGAATATCTATTTTAATTTAGTACTTTTCTCTCTGTACTTTTTAACATATTCCTCTTGTTAAAGTAACACAAAAATCTAAGCGGATCCTTTCTAACACAACATTTTTTACTGCGCAGTAACGATTCAATATTTTTGTCAAGACAAATTCTCTCCTATATTTCTTCAGTTCGAAACTCACAACAGTTGTTTTACCTGAAGTAACATGCAAATCTGGCTTTATTAATCATTCATAAAAGAAACTATGCGTCGGAGCAGTCCAAATGTTCACATTGAGTCGATCAACTCTCGCCGATCGATCGAAATCGCTCAACGTCAGCGTCGAAGTGCGGCCTCGCTTAATCAAAGCTAACATTCTAAATCGATAATTGTGGAAAACCAAGCGCCTCATAGTCCGCAACGTAGACGCGAGCGGCTGAATCTGAGGATGAAGAGTCTCAGTCTGGACTCACCGGAGGGTACCGCGCACGTACGGCATCGTCCGCGCGATTACTACGCCGCCGGTCAGAGAGAGACCACACCGCCCCGGCACTCCGACAGCGGCAGTATCAACAGGCTGTGTGAGTAGCCGTGAGTCTCGCGTGACCCGTAAATTAACGTGGCATTAGGTCGGTGCATATAAAATGGTCGATTTGCGAAGCTTCTCGAATTGTCGAAAAGGCCGGTTCAGCGCCGTGCTCTCTTCGGCTTGGGTTCACAAGGCGAATTAGTCCTCTTTGATAGTCTATTAAGCGTTCTCTTAATCCACGCAAGAGCGACGTGACGCTCGTACGTCGAAGCTACCACATATGCGCGCGCTTTAGTTCGTGAAAATAATAATAAGAAAATATCTCTCTTTAATTCTCACGATTACGATGACACTCACGAAAATGCGCGCCAGAAGATTAGAATTTCATTTCGATTTAGTGTAGCCGGAGGCAAGTAGCGACGTAACGTTGTATAATTGCGACTCGTAATATAGAACATCGACGTTCTCTTTAGAGGGAATCGTATTAACGTCAGAATAATAAATTTCAGTACGCAGAATTCAACTTCAACGATACGAAGGTGCGAAAGAAGTTTTTGATATATGTAACACTCCCCCCCCCCCCCCCCCCNGAGTGGGCTCTCGCCCTCCTCGTCCTTTTTGAAGAACCCCTGCACTTCATCGAAACGAAATATCATTTGTTTTATTCTCAAAGGAATACGTAGAGAACACATTTGAGCGAGTCCCACTTTAAAGACATTTATAACTCTTCCCTCTGAGATGTATCTCCCCCCGAAGCTCGATAAACACACGAAACGGCCATTTCACATGTAGCAACCTAGTAGTTCTTTGACTGTACGAGCTCGCGAGCTCGCATGCGAATGTCGTTTTGCAGCACCCTGCAGCCCGGGTCAGAGCCACGGTATGCATAAGCACGTGAGGAGTGCCATCAGGATGTCGAGCATGGAGCTACCGGACGAGAACGAGAAGTCGTACTCGTCGGCAAGCACATCGCCGTGCCCGTCGCCGCATGCGAACAATCAGAACCACCTGAATCCGCCTGGTAAGCGAGTACTGCCGCCGAATAACCTCTACGTTGTCCTGTACAACTTCGAAGCACGGCATCGGGACGAGCTGGATCTGAAGTAAGAACTCGGCCAGTATTACGTGTTTTTATTAAAAATAAAAAATAATACTATGAAAAGTTATTCATTATTTATTATTAAATTAGCATTAAATTAAAGTTATTAAAATGGTTTAATTTATTATATATTTATTGTATTTATTTGTTAATTATATTAACAACTTTTAGTGCTAATTTAATAATTAATAACTTTTTTAATTCTAAAACTATTATAATAGTTATAGAAAGGTAAATTTTGTCCCATATATATAAATTAAAATACAATACAATCGTAAGAATTTTTTAATGTAATTAATATCGCGGATTGAAATAATGTTTTCAATTAATCTGTATTAAAAAGAAATATACAAGGTGGTTCGCAAGACTATCGAGTTAAAGGAAGAAAGGAGAAAGAGAAGCGCGCGCGTGCTATCGCAAGTCAAGCAAGTTAGTTTGCTGCAGTATTTCTTCATGTAGGCACGTGTCGAGTCAATCGTATGAAACAAAGGATTAATGCATGTTGTCTACAAAAATAAAGTTTTCGTAATTATTTTCTTCGAAAATTTTGATGAATTTTTGAAAGTCCGACTAACGTTGCAAAAAGAGAACCAATAATAATTATAATCATAAATTTTTAATTAGAACCGATTCATTACCGTATAAAATGTAATATGTGTTTTACTCAAACCTAATCTTACTGTACTGTGTTTCAACAAACTTAATTTACATAAAGTAAATGTTGCGATAGTCAGTGTAAACTGTTGAATTAAATATAAATATTGTACGCACCATTTTAGTTTATGTGTGAAAAATAAAAGTTTTATTGATTGAATATTGTTTTAATCAAAAAACCGTATGGTGTAAATTAATTAATCATACATAGTTAATCGGTACGGATGCAGAGAACGCGTCATTTGTGATTACAGGGCTGGTTACAAGGTTACGGTGATCGATAAATCGGAAAAAGACTGGTGGAAGGGCAAGTGTCTCGGTGGCCGCGCGGGTTACTTCCCGAGCGCGTACGTTATGCGAATCGAGTCCGGTCAGAAGACCCTTCAAGTCACCCGCAACCTGCAACTGGCCGATCAGACTACCCTGCTGCGAGATCAGGTATTGCGGAACTAACTTTTAATTATTCCGTGCGCACACAGACCAGTTCTCTTGCCGAACTCTTAACGCCGTTTCCTCTCCCGATTCGTCGATCTTCGACGTTGAAATGCCTCACGGTAATTAAATCCCGATTTTAAATTCCACGCAACGCCAACGTCAAGTCTATCTCAGGTAAGATCTTGTTACTCGAGTTTTCATTCCTCTGTCGCAAAAGAGAAAAAACCGTATCGCTCTTAGCCGCTTATAGGAGAATATTTTACCTGTGTTTACTATGTAAACTCAGGTGCGCTTATAGGGGAATTTTATTTGTCGCTTTGAAATCCCTAATACAATCACGTACAATTCCAACGTAAACCCTTCCTAAACCCATAACATTTACGTAAGTCCTCTCTCTTATTTTTAAATCCTCAAACGTTCTGCGCACGTAGAGGAACGCGGGAAGGGGGAGGGGGGGGGGAGAGATCTCTTACTCCCGCGGCCACATTACGAGGGCAGACTTGGACAAATATTATATATATTTGAAATAATAAGTAATAAATAAATCTATAACACTTTTGTTCAGAATTTATCAAATAATGATATTTATTTAAATAATCTATTTAACGATATTTATTTAAATAATTTATTTAAATGAATATATAAGCAATTTATTTGTTATTCCTCATTTGTTTTGTTTTTCTCTGTTTATTTTATAGATATAATAAGTACTTTTTTATTAAAAATTGTTTTAATATATTGTTGGGATAATAATATAATGAGTGCATAATATATTAAGTAAAAATAATATAACGAAACACGAGGTGTACATGCACGTACGCACATAGGCGCGCGCAAATAATAATAACATAAATAATAAATGACGAATAACAAATAATGCGAATAATTACAAACATGCGAATAACGAATAATTACATGTTTTCGAATAACAAATAACGTAAATAACGAATAAAGCAAATAATAAGTAAAAATTTATTTTAAAATAATAATAATTTTATTGGACGCTATAGTTATCGAATTGTACGTGGAACAAGGAATTACGAATGAACTTTGCAAGGGTGCAAATCAATTAGATCAATCATCAGTTAGACAAGAATTTACTCGAATAATGCCTGACTGCGGCAGTTGCTTCTCCTCATTTTCGAGTTCCCCCTCGCGAGAAGAGACGAAGCTTCACACACCGCGTTTATCTGTGCAGATCGTGATCCAAGTCGGCGACGAGGTAGACGGCGTAGCGATGGTGCGGTGCGCCGCGGACGTACGGTCGGCCGACCACACGGGCAAGGAGGGCGACGTGCTCTACAAGGAGATCCTGTGCCCCCTCAAGTACCTGCAGGAGGTGTGACAGCAGCCTTATCAAGGCAACGTGTTCGTGAACGAGCGTCGTCGATACGTCGACCTGCGCGACCGTTTCGTGACGCGTCGTCACGTCGCCGAGAAGTACTACGATTGCCTGCAGTGCGCCGAGCAATGCCGTCACGCGGACTTCGGCAATCCTAATGGCAACAGCAGCGGTGGCGGCGGCAACAACAACAACAGCGTCAGCAAGAACAGCGGCGGCGTTATCAGTCGAATTCGCGGTACTCGCCGTTTGCCCGCCACGAGCGTAGCGTTGTACGGCAAGGACGTGTCGTCGCCCCCGCTCGACGAGGCGAAGAAGATCCGCAACGGCAGAAGCAGCCTGTCGAGGCATCAGTCTGCCCACCTGACGCCAGCCAAGAAGAGGTCCTCGTTGGCCCGGCCAGTCCGCGTCCACGACTCCTTTGTGCAGCCCAGGAGGCTGATGGCGGCCGGCGACGAACATTCGCAGGAGTCGGCCGATGTTCCCGGCCACCAGGAGCAGTTCTTGCGGGACCAAGCGGGCGGAGTGTCGTACAAGAATCCGTGGTGGTGGCAGGAGCAGCGGGAGCGCGATCAGCAGCCTAACACGTCGAGCTACGCTTACCGGGACCCGGAGGAACGCGCCGGCGAGGACGGTTGGCCTATCCGTCTGCGGCTCGAGCAGATGCTGGAGCTGACGCTACCTCAGACGAAAAGGAGGAAGAAGAAGAAGAAGAAGAAGAAGTCGGCAGCGGCGACGATGATGCTGATGAAGCAGCAACAGCGCAACAGGCATGGCTTCAAGGACACCGAGAGGCTCCTCAAGGTACTCAGCATTAACAATGTGGACCAAGATAATAGGTACAACATCAAACGTTGTTCCGTCATGTAGAGTTAAATGCGGGCGAAGGAGAAATTCGAAGGGAGAGAGAGAGAGAGAGAAATACGCAGAGGTAATAATTAATTAATGAAGTAAAGTAAAGTAAGTACAGCGTGTAACAGAGATACCCTAGAGACTAACAAAAAAGCAGAAAACCAAGAAAAACATGTAGGACCGATACGTTCGTATCTGGAATACTCCGCTTCCGGGCGTTACTTGCGGCCAAGCGGAGCTGCAAGAATCGAGACGTGGGATTTGTTTCCGGTTTTTTCTCTCGGTCGAACTGCTCTCGTTCGCCGAGATACGTTGCATTCGTCGTGGCACGCGCGTGGCATACATCGTGTTTCGCATTTCATTAATTAAGCTCTATAGTATACTGGAGTGAGCCATCAAGCAGTGGAGATGTAATTCGTAGAAAAGGATGCTCAGACCCGAGTCGAAATTTTAATCCTATTTTAAGTCTAATTTAGTTCTACATTAATATGATGGTATTCATAGTTGGACTTTATATTTAAAGTTTTCTTAAATTCATCTTCAGATACTGAATGGCCCATCTCTTGGCTTATCTCATTAGCTACGAAAGAAAGGAAATCTTAAATATAAAGTCCGACTATGAATAAAAATATTCAATGATCTTCTATTATGTTCCTTTGATGCTGCAAATAGGGATGTTATTGCCGTTTTCTCCATTTGAAGACTTAATGTAGAAGCAAAATTTAGACTCTGGATTCCCATTTATAGAATTAAAGGTGCACTTATTGTGCTCCTTTGATGCTATAAATAGAAACTTATTTTTCCCTCTAAAGATTTAATATATAATTTAAATTTTTTATTTGATAATTATATATAATTATACATGACAAATTTTTTAATAGAAATATATAACCATGTTGCAATTTCACACAAACTTAATAAAGTATAATAATAAATAAAACAACATAAAGCTGTCAAATTAAAAAAATGCCCAAACTCAATTTACCACATTTGTTATGTTTATCATTCAGAAAATAGTGTGCACAAAAAGGACAGATGTTCCTATAATCGTTTATTTTTCCTTTCCTCCGGCGTAGCCGCAGATTTCTATAGTTTAATACAGGGAAGGCCACTCCAATATACCACAGTTTAGAGCTGAATAATTTTATTCGATATCCGAAGCCTGCGATGGTAGTGATAACGCGCGCGGCATGAAAACGCGACGAAGTACAAATGGGACGAATGGTCGCGCGGGAAAAATAAAGAAAAGGAAATGAAAAATGACTCGCATGCGTTCGGGTGTTCGTTTCAATTTTCGATACGATGCGAATGCGAGTGAATCGTTTCGATGCGATAATTGCAGCGCGATTTCTTACCGCAAAACCTGAAGCGCTTCACGCTCTCTATTCTTCAACGGCCACCGCGACCTCGATAACGCGCGCTAGCGTCTTAGATAGAAACCGTTTTCTCCCCGACCCCGTCGTTGCGTTCTTTCCGATCGTTCTCTCAGTTTAGTGATAGAAATCACCTACCCGCCGCGTATCCGATCCGCTACTTAGACATCCCCCGAGATATAATATCCTCCTTGTTGCTTTGATCGGATGTTTTTACTTTTATAGGACGAAGTGGTCAATGTCGATCCATTGAGAAAATTAAAACGAGAAAAAGAGAGAAAAAAATAGATAAAGAATATAGAAGAGACCCTTGAGACGGACGACTCGTTCGTTGTTAACATTGTATTGCATTTCGGTGTGCGGATTACCACGTCACGTTTCGTTTCACCCGATGCACTTTGTGTCCGTGCAGATGTACGATGCGCGGAGCTAGTCGTTTGTATGTACCACCCGCGCAAAAACGAACCAAAAATCGTAAATTTAGGAAGAAAAAAGATATAGCGAGAAAAAATAGGTGGAAGATAAAAAGGAGAAAGATAAGATTAGGGAGGAAAAGGGAGGGAGGGAGAAAGTAAAACCAATTTCATTCCACTAAACTGCCTGGGATCATCGCGGACGCCAAAGTCGCGAGCTCCTCCCAAGTTTTACGACACAGCACCGCTCCGAATTATTTTTTATATCGAGAACACCGACGGGCTGTTATTCTGTCGGGCGCGAAAATGATTAACGGCGGCTTTGCGATTCGCTCGTTTGTGATCGAAGAGACGAGCGGATGCGGGAGGTACGTCGCATTTGCAAGAATTAGCTCAATCTCATCCAAATAGTGTAATATCGAGTAATTTAAATGCGAAACATGGAATTTCTTCCCACATTGCCGATCCAGCTTTAATCGTAGCGTGTAATTCATTTTCTCCTCAATCATTTTTCGTCAATTCGCTTTTATGTGCGCTGATAAGTGAGTTTGGCTGGTCTCGGTTGAAAAAAACAAAATTTCTAGTTATAAGAACCAAATTTGACTCATGAGAACTACAAAGAACCTTACTTATTTTGTATTATGTAGGTCCCTTGTTTAGTAACGGGACTTAGCTAAAATGAAAGATTATTGTTAGGAGATCAAAATGTTCCATAGATATAATCCTCTAAGTCAACGCCGTTCACAGATACATTCTTTGGAACATTGCAGAAATATACTAAATGGAATTTTTGTATTCGATTTCTCGGCGTCCAGGGCACCTCCTCGTGATGAACAGTGATAACAGTTAACAAACTATTTTAAGAAATACCAATTTCAAGTACTTATCGTCTGATGTTACTGACCTAACGGACTCCCTGGACGTGAGCTATGCCGTTGTCGGAGAAATTCGGATTAGTAAGGCAATGACAGACTTCAGAATCGCTGTAATTCTTCACAAAATATGTTTCATTCTGATATTCTATAAACCGATAATATAATATTGCTCAGCTTATGTTGAATCGACTTCACAAACTAAATAAACTAGCTCCAGTCATCGAAGACCAAAATCTCAATCATAGATCTGCACAATTCACTTTATGGGATAGTTAAGAAATAGTAGATTTTCGTTTGTTAACAGAGAAAGATTTGTACATAATAAGTCTTGGCAATTATTCAGATAAAACAATCTTATCGTGGACAAAATCTCATCGTGGAGAATATCTAACAGCCGATGGACGCTACTTTATTGAGGTAAGTTGCAATAATACAGAAATCGAAGATCTTAACAATTATAATATTGTGTTAAAATCTCCTCTGCTTATTAAAGCAAGAATTCAATCGAGATACGTGAATCGAACACAATATCATGTTTATACTTTAATTAAATACTTGGTGATATAGGAGCATGAGCAATTAAAGGATATTATTGTACTTGTAAAAATGGATGTAGAACCGTAGTGTATGTTGTGCGCATGTAATGACTCTATTATAGTATCTAGGATACGCGAGAAACTTCGACCAAGATATTAGAGTACCTGCAAAAAAAGCAAATGATATTTTCGTTTTATTAGGATCGTCAGATAAGGAAACTTAAGCGATTTGCCAATTCCAGCAGTTCCTTTTTTGCAAAGGACATATCAGATTTTCAATAGTCTGTCATCCCTGTTGAAGATTCCCACAAAAATCCAATGAAGCTCGTGTGAATCCATACAGGATAAGAAAAATCCATATTAGAAATCTACATAGTGTGTAGAAATCCACATAGGAATCCTCATGTTTTGTGAAAATTCATGTAACCTATATGGATTCCTACCTAGGAGCTGAGATTTTAGCGCAAATCCCCAGGAATAGCTATGGGATTCCATACGGATTTCCTGTATGGATTCCCACCTGATATTTTTCAACAGGGATCCTCTATTGATCAGTATGCATTACTAGACGTGAAGGGCCCGAAATGGGTAAGTTTCTTTCGTTTCCTTCAGCCAAAACGCGTTTAGTTGTCCATTCCCGGGAGAAAAAAGATCATATATGAAATTTGCCCATATATGACTTTATATAATCATATATATCCACAACGGAAAAATACTGTTGTTTACAAATTATATGCAAATACAATCGAAATAAATGCTTCCGGCTACTTGTGCTTCTGACAGCACACGATATCGACATTTAATTAAATGACGAAGCATTATTTTTTTCGTATACGATCAAATATGTAACCACACATATGGGCAAAATTCATATATGATTTTATATAATCATATATAATAATTTTTTCCCGGCTTGTCAGATAGATCTAACCAAACTCATTTTTCAGTATAACACCAATCATGTTAGAGTTACAGCCGGCGAATTCGGATTGTCACATCGTTATTATCGCCTTATCGAATTGACAATGTATACGATGTATCGAGAAAAATGGAACTTTCGTACGAATGTGAAACGTACCCCCGTCGTTCGCTCGGTTCTCCGAGTCGTCTCATTAACGGCAATCGTCCAGAGGAGAGTAAGCAGCAAGTACCTACAAAGAAACGGATGTACACGCGTAATCCAAGTGCCATATAGCGTCGCAACAGCATAAAGCCTAAGCATTTGAATAAACGTTCCAGTATTAGGTGTAACGAACAAGTGTGTGAGTAACGTTGACGTAAATTCGTGGCGCGATATGATTTGAGACGCACTCCCCTTCGTCGTGTCATAGACACCCACACGCATATAGTGTAAAACAAACAAGAAAACCCCCTGTCCGCAAACGAAAGTCACGTGGGAGGAAAGTTGATTCGCTCGAGTTCACCGTGCGCGCGTTGAGGTCACACGCTGCTAATATATATTCCGATCGCGCTCATCGCGAATTGTCGGGAGAGAAGGACGTCGCTCCGCTGGCAAATCTCGAAATTTTCGTCGAAACCACCTCCTCCCCCCTCCGATTATTCCACAAGCGGTGGCACTTTCGTCGCGAATCGACATTTTTTTAAAACTCCGCTCACAACCGCCCTCGACCTCCGCGCGCGAATTCGCGAATTGAAAAATGAGATAATCGTAGTTCTAAACACCGGGCGGAAGATTAGAGACAGCGGATAAAGAAATATCCTTTCGTTATGCGTTGCGTTATACTGTATTCACACTGGAGTGCCCTTTCTTCGTTGATGTGTCTGTCGAATTATTAACTATTATAGCGCATAGAGACGTAAGCTGTTCCAACTCTACCACGCCCAGTATTTCGTAAGAGTGCGCGTTTTTACGCTAGTCCGAAAAAGCGGCGAGCGATTTATCGATCGCAGTTTCATCCGTCAGTTCGGGAGATCGGCAGGCGATCGATGCGAAGCGCGCGTTGTGCAAACGTCGACGATCCGCTCGATCGGGCCGTCGATTCACCGACGAGTCATTGTGTGTGCATTGAGTGTACACGGAGAACAAAAATTGCTACGTTCAAATCAATATTTGCCAAAGAGTATTGAAGTAGTTTATCTTATTTGAATTAAGTATTACTTGAATATAGCGCACTGGAAGAAAAAAGCTGCTACATTACTTGATTCAAATAAAACAAACTATTTAAACGTAGCAATTTTTTTTCCTTTAGTGTATCCTTCTTTCTTTTTTTCCTCTTTTTTCTTTCTTTTTTCTTTTCTTTATTTCGAATTCACTGTGCCGATAAGAGAGAAGGTTCGATTCGACTGGCGTTTGAAGAATGGCTGCGAGAATTAATCGTATCTGGTGTGACGTAATCCTTAATGTTGGATATGTTAATGAGTCTAGTCTATTTATAAGAGAACCTTTGCTATACACCCGTGCAAATGTATCGTTTGGCCGGAAAAATAGACTGCACGAAAAATATATTATCTATATAAATATATATATATATATATATACATATATATATATATATATATATATCATATACATATGTGTAGATTCATTCGTTTACGCCAACTCCCCTGTTCCTTCTTGCTCCTTTACCGATGGTCTCTTTCGGGACCGGCGTCTCTTGCGTCTCTTTCTCCTTCCATGTATAATTCCTTACCTCGCGAAAAATCAACGAATCTGACGCGAAGAGAAATCTCGCACAAAATTTTGTTTCGTAAAGCTGCTTCGCCGACTGATTACAGAGTCAGAAATAGACGGGACGATAAAGCTGACAGAAATGTACTCGAAATAACTGTTTCGCGATGGCACAACTCTGGAATCTTCTTTTCTCTCGCCCATCTCGCCGGCGGCTTGCGCGTCAATTTGTCTATTTTTGCAACGAGTAACCTTATCTAAATAGTAATTGGGAATCAAAACAAATTCCACGTATAATGGGAAAGCAGCATTATATTTTTTATTACGATCACGAGTAACGAGTAGCCAACTTCGCCGGCGTTACAATCCCGCGAGAAAGTTCTCTCGTTAAAAGTTCTCTCTCAACTTCATTAAAAAAAATCATCCGTTCGAGCCGATGTAACACAATGTCATGCGTGTAAATACGAATCCTACTTGAAAAATAAAAAATAGTGGTTTGTCTCTGATAAGGTAGATTTGCGAGCTCCACGAAATCTCTTTGCGTGCTCTTCGACTTCAGTTCTGAGCACACAATCTGAGCATGCTCCACCCTTAAACCTGGTGCTCTACAGCTTGTACTTAGCTCCTCGGATGATCGGGTACTTATCGCCGGTGCAGACACCCCTGAAATCGTCCAAAGACAGATCCACGATCGCCACACCGCCAAGCCCCTTCGACTTGACGTATGCGGCTTTATTGCCGGCGGTGTCCGGGTCCTCGTAACCCGCCCAGATCCCTTCCTCGCCAGTATCGCTGTTGACCGATTGATAAGCGTAGCTACCGTACTTCTTGGACGGGTCACTGACGCGTCGGAGCCGACCTGCCGCATGTTCGGTCAGCTTGGCGCACATCTCGGAGTAGGACAGCACCCCTGGTTCATTGGTGTGAGGTCCTGGAGCGCCCGGACCATCGGTCACGATGGGGGGTACACCGGAAATCTGGCTGTCAGACGTCAGTTTCCACGTGCGAGCGTAAGTCGGGATGCCAACCACAATCTTGCTGCCAGGAGTACCGTGCTCCAACCAATATCTGAGGACAGAGTGCAAAGTTACTTTCTTGCGTTTAAAAGAATATATAAATCAGATATAAAGATATATAAGAATATATAAGATTATTTAGTCTTTGTTCTAAGATTTTTTTATATCTATTATAGTTCTTTTTATAAGCGAAAAGAGGAGAAATGTCTAACGAAAAATCGAATTTTTGATTTCGAATGTTAATAACTTATCAAAAATTAATATTTTGAATATTTATAATATCTGTAAAAATCGGTTATGACAAATATCAAATCATCTTACTAAGAATATTTATGCAAAACTAGAGCTAAATCGGTTTAATAGTTCTTGAAAAATTTCGGATACCGATTAATGACGAACTTCACGGAAGTAATGACAGTGTTACATATTAACTTTTTGTAATTGATTTCATATAATAAATAAAAATATGAGGAATCATCCCTCAAAAAGACATCCTCATAAAATCAATAATGTAGTCAGCAGAAGAATTCAAATATTAATCGTTTTCCGAGCCGATCAGGTATATGTAGACCCCTTAATTGAAAAAGGCTAACAAATAGCCAGCGCTGATATCACCCCAGAAAATTATCTGCATAAGATACAAACAGATCTTGGAATTTTGCTTCGAATATCTCTCGATAAATTTCTCGTCATTTTCCGAGTAGCAATTTGAGATATTGCGAAATATAATTTGTTAACGGCGCAAATGATATCGCGAATCACAAGTTGCGAAATCAAGAGGAAATAACGAATGCTGATGTGTGAATTATCGGACTTGCCTCGCCGAAACATCGATATTATCTTCCGCCACGCGTCCGTAACTGCTGTAAATCGGCGCTGGGAAATCGGCTTCTTTCGGGTGCATTTCCGGTGTCTTCTGGTCGAAGGTGAAGAGATGCACGGCTTCGATGTTGGGCGCCAACAGTCTCGCATCGTAGTACACTGTCAATGAGAGGAAAATTTACAACTTTATACGATGGAAACATAATAACATACTGTTGGATCCAAAATCCAAAAATTCAGATCAATTTTTGAATCAATCAATTTGATTTGATTGCTTTCGATGCGAACAAATTATTTATTAACCAAATAATCGTCGTTGTTGCTTGTGATTTCGTTTTAATTGCCCGACAATTCGAATTGGTATCTTGCAACATTTACAAGTCGAAGATAGACGATTTGAGTTATTACTAATTTTAAACATTTTCTCCTTCATTTGCATTTATATTCTGTAGTTTAATTGGGCACACTGGAATCTGTGCGACTCAGAAACTTTTTTGATACATTTTTACTTAAATATCTGCAAATCTATTTATCCAATTATATAGATATTATAGTTTTGAATGTACGAAAAAATAAATTTGAAAAATTTGTCGCAATCATTATTTTAAAAATAAATGATTTTTAAAGTATTAGAGCAGACAATGTAGTGCTCTGCACAGAAAAGGTAAAAAAATTGGTATGCTTTAAGAAAAGAATTCTATGTTTATATGTGCGATAATTCAAGATTTAACAATTATAAGATCTTAATTTTTCGCTTGGGCCAATTTAATTCATAAATGTCAAATTAGGGTTAATATTAGTTGTGAGTTGTTAATTTAAAACGTTATTTAATTAATTTCGTTATTAATCTACGAACCACTGGCGTTCACGTGAGGCAATACCGTGACGGTCAGAGACTTAAATCGCGGCCTGAGCTGCGTCTTGAGGTCACGGACTAAGATAGTAAAACCGTCGCGGTGCTCTTGCTCCTTGTCGTCCTTGAATTTGCCATAACCCAGCTTCTTCTTGAGACCGTGCCAGAAAGAACCGATAGCGCTACGTTGCTTCTTGGGCCTGACAGGTGGGAACTGCCACGCCAGGTCGATACCGTCGAAGTCGTAGTCGTTCAGCAGGCGATTCACGGAGTTGATGAATTTCGTTCTACCTTCCGAGGTCTCGGTCTACGCCAATCCCAGAATTCTCAATTATTCTCCCTCAAATCGTTCGTTTGTTGCTTTATCATTTTTTCGTTTCCTTTAATTTCTTCTTATTTCATTTTTGTTCCGTGTGAGCAAAATATTAATCTTTATTTAAGTATTATTTATTATTCAAGCATCGAAAACCTCATCCTAATTATGCCAAGCACGCACTCACCAACACGAGGTACTTGTGCTCCTCATCGTAAGGATCGGAGTTTCCTCCAATGCTCAGGTAGATCTTCAGATCAGGGAACGAACGCTTCAGTTGCGTGGCCAATCTATAATAAGAGTATCCCGAGCCGGTGTCTAAGTTTGGAGAGCCAGGCACGACCTCAAAGTCGGGATTGATGTGAGCATATCCGTAGACCAGGTGAGTGCAAAGGGACAAAGCGGGTCTGACGTCCTCTAGCTGGAACTTCGCTGGACCTTGAGAGGAAAGACAAATTTTTAGTACCTCTTAGTTTTAATATTAATAATAATAATAACATCGCAACTTGAGTGAACTATAGAAATACTATATTACCGTATTTAAAGTATTACGATAATCACTGAAATTTTATATCTATTGAAACTGTGCGTCAGAAAACGTAAATACGCGAAACGCGAGAATTCGTATTGTTTAAATATGCTGTTTAAATATAATGACTCTTCAATTACGTATTCGGTAATTTGAAATTTCCAGATGTCAGATTTGCTTTGCCATTTAAGATACCATTCAAGTTGACCTTAATATTTATCAGCATATAGACACAGTACGGTAAACACTCTCTGGTAAATACAAATCAACGATGCAGGCAAAATATTACTAGCTTCAAACGCCCGTAATATACAAGACATATAACGCGGTGAAATCATCAAAGTAATATAGTAATATAAATATAATAATTTCATAATTATTTTAAATAAAAATAGAGAGAGAATGAGGGAAAGAGAGAGAGAGAGAGAGAGAATAACCTATCAGTCGAGCGTGAAACAATGTTAAAAGTTATTATCATTTGACCTTTGTACACGGATGAAATTTATCCTTAATAATATTCGTAAATGTTGAATTCAACGTGTTTAACATTTTGCCCAGTGTACAAAATAATATACATTAACTTTGGGCTTTCTCCAAATTTCGTTAGTAAAATTTCTGTTAGTAAAGTAATGGTTCCGTCGATATAATATTATCAATCCATTCTAAATGAAGCTATATTCTTCACCTTAACTCATGAAATAGTGTCTTTCTAGTTGAAGACTAATATATGCAATTGCATATAGACTAAAAAACGTCGACACACATATTTATATAAAGTTATTTATGAAGAAATGTAAGTATATTTTACTTATGAAAGTTTTGCCCGGTGTTCTTCAACGACTATGTTATAAACAAGAGAAAATAAATATTTTTTAAATAAAACAATTTTAATATTTTCTCATTCTTATATCTTAAAAACTCCCAATATATATAATTATGTAGATCAGAAAATGTACGTCATAAAATCGTACTTCTTGACGGCCAATTTTAATCGGATAAAAATTTCCATCAACGTCCCTTAAGACGATCTTATAAATTACAACATTTCCAGTGAGTCCGACGCGTGGGTCTTAAATGATTAATGAGATCGCAAGTTTCGGAAAGTAACAGCCGCAAGCGAGAGATGAAGTTCCTCCGTTATCTTTAGTTCGGAAATTATCTTCGACCATTTTAACGTTAACTTTCGCTACTCACACCGGCACACGCGTTCTAATAGGAGATTCAATCGGCTGATAATGAGGAACGATCGAACAACCATTTGTGTTTTTCTCAAACGCCGCGAAGCGAATACTCCACTGACGAATTTCGAGACAAAGCACGAGTAATAAGCGCAATTAGCGAGACTCACCTTGTCTCTCATAGGCGGTACTATTCCAATAACACACCACCTTGCTGTGCTCGTGAGGATCGACGCTGAGCGCTGTCTGGATGCACAGCACCGAGAAAATGGTCAAAAGCAACGTCTTCATCCTCGCTGTCTGGAACCATAACGCGCTCATAATTAATCCGATCAGCCGAGCGTTATTAAATCGGTTTTACTTTGCATCACGCAAACTGCTAAGCTAATTCGATAACACTCCGACCGTCTCCCGTTTCTCCGACGGTTACGGTCGTCGAAGAGGCGTACGCAACTATGATCGCTATGCGACACGCGAAAATGGGTGAGATGATGCAAACCGTTTTCTGACAAAGCGTCATCCGATGGTATTCTGGCATCTTACGATATTTGATTTATTTATCTTTTGTATGTTATTTAAAGTCTTTTTCAAGTTGACACTCCAGTATTCTTACTGGTCAAGATTTTAATTTTTTATTTAATATGAGAGATCTAAGATTTTATGTTCTTTTTTACATTGGATCGATTTTCTTTCTTTTCTTTTTAATTTAGAGGTTTTTTGCTTAGTTTTTCGAACGTTAGGAAGGATTTTGTTTTACATGCGTCTTATTTTTATTCACGTCTTACCTTCAGTAACGACCGGAGCGTACTGACGCGCCGTTGCTCCTTGTTAAGGACTTTGAAACCTCGATCCGATCTTCGTGTAGTGGGGCCGATATTACGTCAGTCCCGTGATCGCTCATAAGTGAGTTTCGTCTTCGTGTTGGTACACACAGCCGAGGTGCTCGGTCATGAATTCGTCATATGAACGTTCGTAACTCACGCAGACTAGAGCAGCCAAGGTCGGAGGTTGCGAAAATTATCATCATGAAAGCAACACTTTACACTAGCTTACGTGTCGTATCGATACTACTATTCGTGTAATTAGCGATTACCATATTCTCAGTAAATGCCAGGAAAACGATCTGGGCCTACTTCTAATTTTTTCAAAAACACGCTCATTTATCAAATTTGTTTTTAATATGCTCGATGAGAAGAATATGAAACCTTAATAATTATCATTTTTTATTATATTGACGATTCTTACGCAATAAAAAATTTTGTGTTAAATTTAACGCATTTCACGATTGTACCAAACAATCCACACAAATTTTTGTGTTAATTTATTTTAATTAATTTAATTTATTTGTTAATTTTTAAATTAAATTTAACATAAGATGAATATGTTGAAAAGTAACACAAATATTATGTACAAAATTAATATTCATGATATGTTGGTCGATACTAAAATATAAAATGTGCTATTTTAACATTTACAAATGTTGAATATCGACTGAAGTATATATATATATATATTGAAATAACATAAACAAAATAAGTTAAATTAACTTATGAGTATGTCAAAAAATGTAACACAAAAACTTTAACGAATTCCGATTTTAGCACAAGTACAAAATGTTTTTTATATTATGCACATATTATCCATACATATATATTATCCGTGTATATTTATAATATACTTATAATTCGCGATATATTTTTTATAATTATTGTGATTTATATTTATTTTTTCACTTTCTCGTTTTCGTTAACACGCGTCAGTTGTATAACGCATGCCGCAGGAAATCCCACTTGGGACCCGTAAATCTCTCTTCCGAAAAATATTGAATTTCAAGGTGAGAGTTTATCCCTGTAAGCTTCAAAGGATCGACCACTGACGCATGCAAAAACGAGCAGCCATGGTGGTTTCCCGAATTTATTCCGAGGCGCGACTCGAGGATAAAACTTGCACGTTTACATTGACAGTATCTTTTGATTTGCAAATGATGTTAACGTTGCATACCAAACACGGTCGAGTGAAAACGAGACTATCGCGATTAGCTAAAATCACAGACTGGGAATATAGGTGTGCCGCGCGCAGAAAAAAGTATCGAGAGAATTTGTCTCGCGCAAAACGAATGTTCTATCTTCGTGATTTATTTTAATTTTTTCTCGTGCATTTAATTTCTCCTTCGTATTTTTTAGTTCTTCTATATTTTATCATCGTAACTCCTCTGCCTCTCGAGTATGATTGATTTATAACTGTACGATGCAAGAGTTTTACCTGTTAATCTACTCTTAATTCATTTATTATTCACAGAAAAGTGACTCACGCATCCTTGCGCGAAGGTCGCTGGTACATGAGCTCTTCTAATCTTCGCGAAGAGGTGCACAACAGGATAATTGGACGCGATTGTTCGGTGTGCTCATACATACAAGCGATGACGTGAACACCTTTTTCGAGCATTACGACGTAACCGTCTGTTAGATAACAATAGGAGACACGATATTTGATAATGTATATCTTATTCTATTCTCCTAAAAAGACACAATTAATGAACTATTTTGTCAATATCACGAGCTAAAATTATAGTATACATATATATTTCTCGATAATAAAATCATGAAACCTCGGATAGAAAACCGCGGATATCGATGGTTCTCAAAATTTTTCCGGGACGTACGTGATCCAATAAAGTGTTTCGGATCGATGCTTTTTCAATAGACTGGCTGCGAGAGGATTAAAAAACGTCCGTGCAATTTTTCGCCAGATATTCGCTGGATTCGTCGAGCAGCGCGGATTCTAGCTGAAAGGAAGAAAGAAAGAGAGTTAGAGAAACAGAGAGAAGATTACCATTTGATAGCCAAGAGGAATCATCGCGTTAAAAAAGATTAAAACGTGCGATCGCGTACGAGCGAATCTGGAGTGTGTTTGCGTTCTTGATTCTGCACTTTCTCTCTTTCTTTCTCTCTCTCTATCAGAAGCAGGGTCGAACGGCTTGGTTCAGTAGGAATCAGGTCTACGGTGATAACTCGGGTGAAAGGTTAAAATAAATAAGGCGTCACCCCTCGTGACCCGCGTGAGTAACGTATTTTCAACACGACCGACCTTCTGAAGACAGCGGTAAGTACGATGCACGATTACACGAGCGCGGCGAAAAGATGTTTTCCACATTGACAAAAAGCGAGCGATAAAAAGTCACGACGAGACTTGAAAGCAATCTACGTTGGCCTCTATACCGTCGTGAGATCTCGAGGGGCAGAATTTCCAAAGTAGCGCTTCCTCACACAAAGAGGTCGATAAATAACAGAAAGATATCGCGAGCATCTCGAGTTTCGAAATATCGAGTCGGCGAGGAAGCTTCGATGCTTACGTCGGATCTGACTTTATTGCATTCGTAGAACAGAGAGAGAAATTCATCATCCGAGTGTCATTCGTATGATTTTTACCCCTGCTTTCCGACGGCATTCGCGTCGTGGTAAGAATATAAAGGGTTTGGAGAAGACGGAAGATCGAGCCAAACTTTTTGACTGACCTAGTTCTTTCACTAGAGACAATTCCTGATGTGCTCAGCGTTCGCGATGTTCCACCGAAGACTTTTCCAACCGCAAAGACGACGTTACTTGGCGAATCGTTTAAGAGGAGGAAGCGAGACGCTCCGTATATCGACACTTGCATCGGTTCTAGAAATCGAAGGATACCCGAGACATTGGTATCACCTTACGTAACACTCTCATGAGTCAGAACAGCCTGACGAACAACATGTAATATGACATTATAACACTATACTTTTCGATAGTTACGTTAAACCACTTTCTCCGAGAGATAATAAGACGGAAGGCCGAAAGGCAAATTAGCAATCTTCATTCACTTACCCGTTCTCTGCACTTTTATAATTATGGATCGACACCAAGGACACGCATTGATTCGCCTTTCAATTCGTCTCAGCTCGTCCACGCGAGGTATTTTCCAGATACTTCTTCCGGGAAGGTAATTAAGAGCCTTATCACGCGTAACATATCTGAAAACGCATCTTGTCGGTAAGGAATAATCGCGTCGTTAAGAAGCAGACTGAATAACGTTCCTTCAGAGAGACGCGTGTCTTTGTCTCTTAGCAGTTTCTCCAATCGGAAGACAATTTCGCACAAGACACAAAACAACAGACTCCGTCGACATGTACGCAATTGTGTCGCAGGCATTAATAGATACATAAATCTGCAGTTATCCAGAGCATGTTGATAACGCTTGAGCGAACGCTTGCTCGAAGCAGACGTGGCTAGACGATTCGGACCGAAATATCCCGAGAGAGGAAAGTTTCACGGGGAATTTCTAAATTAAGGAAGTTTCTCGGACGGATGGAAAGTCCAGGCGGGCAAGGTCAGATTTTTTTTTCAGTCGCTTTTATTACGAAAGGAACGTTATGTACATTTGCATCGTCTCTCTCCGTTATATATAATATGTGTATATAATTAAGATCTAGGACTATAACAAAATATTACACTCTACGCTCGTAATAAACTTCTTAATGTAATTCCTTTTACCAGTTAAGTCGTAATTACTTAAAGTTCTCGGCAAGAATGAAATCAATAAGAGGTCGTAAACGTGTTCTCCCACGCCGATCGTTACTTTTTTGTAACGCGATCCGCTGTATTGGCCAATCTCGCCGCGCCCCTTCGGCAAATGTCAATTAGCTTGAACCAGCTCGTTAAAAATAGATGTATTTAATCTACGATCGTCAGCGACAACGAACATCGGTAAAAGGAGAGAAAGAGAAACGAACCACACAATTGAGAGGATCGTTAATGATGCAATTAACGTGAGAGCACTAACGAGGTCGATGAACGAGGTCGAATCGCACGTCGTTGATGTGCCATTGTCGCCGTGATAACGATACCGCAAGATTTAGACAGCATCGATAGGGATAACTCGGCACCGCATGCATTTGCCAAGATCGCAACATTTGCCGGGATATTTGCGTCTTGTGGACAATCACGCGGAGCTCTTTTGTACCATCGTAAAGTTTGTTCCAATGTGGAAAGAAAGTTGGAGAAAGATACTCCCCCGATCATTCTTACACAGACTCACGCGCGACATTTAAGTATTTCTGTGCGTGAATCCGTGTGTAAAAATGTATACTCGCGGGTACATCTTCGGAAATGCGCGGAAGTACAGCGACTTCGCGTAAATAAATATCGGGTAGTGCAATAAAAATCCGTAATGCGTTTTAGTCCATTTGGGATCTTCTTTGATGCCTGAAATCTCGAGACAGCTGACTGAACAGATTTAAGAGATTCTTTTCAGCTGAACTGGTGCTGCGCTGGAACTTCGTTCCTTCGATCTCTCTCTCTCTCTCTCTTCAACGTTAGATTATATACTTTTGTTCCACTCTAAAAGCAAAAAGTGCAATCCACTTCAGCTGGAAAGTTACAGATCTCACATCTCGCTGTGCAGAAATCTCAGAGTTCCATCGAGGGAAATGAAGCCAAAAGTTGCGGAATCCAAGAGATACCGTTCGTTTTATTCAACAGAGTTGAAGCCAAAGAATAAAACGTATTACAGAACGAAGAGGCGAGATGAAAAATATTTACAAGAATGTTTTCCAAGGGAGAGCAAGGTTCACGTATAGAAAACGTACGGAGCTGTGTGGAGAAACAATGGCGACGGAATCCGGGAAAAGAAATCATGAAATTTGCCTACGTATGACTATATATAATCATACATGTCCACAACGAAAAAATATTATTATTATTATTATTAAAAAATATTATACTTATAAATTATACGCAAATACAATCGAAATAAATGCTTCTTGTGCTTCTTACAGCATATGATATCGACATTTAATTAAATGACACAACATCATTTCTTTTCGTATAGACATATACGATCATATATGATCACCACATATATGGGCAAAATTCATATATGATTTTATATAATTATATATAATCATTCATATATAATTATATATAATCACATATAATCATTTTTTCCCGGGAAATTTGCTCGAGAATGAAAAATAAGATCTGGTGAGTTTGAAAGAAATTGAAACTTCAGTATCGTTAGGCGCAGTTAGTCCTACTGATGCAATGTAAGCCCAAGCTATCGCACTTGTACTAGTCAACAATGTCACGAGTGTCTTAAGTAATACGTGCAATTAAGTCACCCTTGACGTCTCTCGTGCATTGTAGATCTTAATCTATAAAAATACAGTCTGTGTCTTTTCATTTTCTTTCGTCGCGCGCGCCGCACTTCCACGCGACGTTACCGTCTTCTTCATCGGTCGCCTCGCTGCGGTTGACGACATTTGTACCGTGTATACATACTATCGTACATAAAATTAGCTAGAATCACGTGCGAGAAGTGGATCGATCGATCAGCTGGACGCGCACGAGCGGATCCTCTCACCGGACTGGTCCACCGTAAGTCAAATGCGCGGATTATTCGCACCGCCAAAAAGTTCGTTCGTGCGTGCTCGGCTAATTCTCGCACGCTCCCCGCGCAATAGTATCGAATGATTTGTGTTACTTATGACACCTGGTGACTATTCTCCGCTATCGGCTGAACCTGAGCGCGATTCCGATCGCTGTGACATCGGTCAGGTCTGATCGTTCTATTTTTCAGCCGACCCCCACTCGTGCCATCCGGTCAGTCGCGGACAAAAAGGTCAGCGCGGCGCTGATTTTATTCTCGCTTTCCTTGGTTCAGATTATGCGGATACTCAAACATGTCGCCCTCATCTAAAATTCAGATGCGAGAATGATTTCATGATCGAGTCGCAAGACCGGACTATCTGGTCAATCTCAAATTACCTTCCCCTTCGTCCTCGCCCTCCGCCAATCGAATATCGTTCTTTTGCGGTTCCTTGTCGTATTCGACGCCATCGTATTGGTCGTCGCCGCCGTTAGCCTGTCCGTCGTCCAATCTAGAATCAGAAAATCACGTGATAACGCAATTATCGGTACAAAAATGTGTTTTAAAACATTACAATTAAAATTACGTCGTAAATAGCATTTACTTATCTAACTATTTGTAAAGTTATTTTATATAATTTGTTTACATATTTCTATATACAGAATAACTTCACGCGCGCGCATGTGTTTGTGTAATCTTGGTATTTTCTAACGATTGTGATTGTGTAGTATGTCACTATAATAACTGAAATAATATTAAGTAATTAATTAGGTAATTAAATATAAATTAATTTGGTGTCTTTAGTTTTACCCATTTCTTATATTAGATCTATCTAATATTAGATTAGAATATTCGATCTATTCTATTTTAGCATTTTAGATCTAAGTATTTTTCCACAGAACTATGGTTTTAAAGAACTGCCATCTATATATATAAAACATCACGTAACATCGCAGAATGATCGATATAATCTCAAAAAATAATAACGAACAGTATTGCTATCGATAAAGCTCATATTCGGTACCACATTTCAACTGCCAGAAAATATTGCTGAAGCCACAAATATGATTTGTTCAGCTCTTGGCGAGGATACAGTGAGTGATATAACTTGTAAAAAATAATCTCTGAGGTCTCGAGAAAGCTTATGTGCTGCACGACACGCTCGACTTCGCATGACAAAAGGAACAAAACGCCGTTTTTAATACAGGCTGGAAAGTTGTACAGCACCCGGCTTATTCTTCAGATCTTGCGCCCCTTCAGATTTTTACCTGTTTCGGTCGAAGCAACACTAATTGATACACATTTTAAAGAGGTTCTAGTATTAAATACTGTATTTCCATTGAAGCATCAAGGGGACCTCTCATAAATTTATGATTTATCAAGCAAAATTTCATTTCTATTTTAATATAAAGCAAACAGTAAGCAAATTTTTGTATTTATTTATTTTAGTAATTAAATAATAAATGTTAATTTAAAACGAAACTGAAGTAAATATATGTACACAATATTACAAATACAAAAATATTATTTTTTATTTTTCTTATTAATGTTATATTTATACACCAGTTAATTTAATAAAGATGCACAGATGATAAAAAGAAATATATAAATGTTTAAATATGTACTTACACACACAGACACACGCACGCACACACGCACACACACACACACACACACACACACACACACACACACACACACACACACACACACACACACACACANATATACCTATCACTATAAATTTTTCACTATATTTTCGAAACGAAACTGTCAATAATTTTAAAATTTCACATTCTGGAATCTATGATATTTGTATATTAATTTTTAATATTATAACAGTATTTGTAAATTTCCATCTTATACTCGTACACAAATATGTCAAATTAGAAGAAATGTAGTATATTATAAGATATCTATGTTTGCACACACATTAATTTATAATTAAACTTCAAGTTTATTAAATCTCGAAAACGATACGGTAATGATAATTGAAATTTCTATTACGTATTATTAGTTCGATTAACTTTTACGTCATCTATACATATACAGGTTTTTCTTATATTTTGTCAAACGCTTAAACCTCGTTAAAACAATAGAGGATGTTCGAAAACCTATCGATGACTTTATTAATTCAAAACTACTGAGTTTCTCTCGCGATGGAATTCAATAGCTGCTCAATGGACGGTGTAAAGTCATTAGTAATAACGAAAATTACTTCGATAATTATATTCCTCCCATTGGTAAATAAATCATGAATATTTTGATAACAAATTAATTTTCACATCTAATATATTGTGAACATTAAAGATTATTGATTTATTTGCTAAAACGTATCGCAGAAGAGAAGAACGACGTGCTCACCCAGGCACTCGATTCGGCTCCTCGCCGACTTCCTGCACTCCGGGGCCGACCTTGAACCAGCCGTCGTTCACTCTCCTCTCGATCTGATCGCCAATGTGTCGAGCAGGAAGGTTCGCGACGAACGGTGGATCCAGATTGCCAGCCTCAACGACTGCCTCTTTCTCCTTGCTGTCCGGGTGGTTCGCTGGTGGTACAAATTTCGGCGGTGAATTGTGAGCGGCGTCTTCCCGCTTTCGGATCTCCTCAGGACGCTTCTCCTCCGATTTCTTATCGTCCTCTCGGATTTCCGGGATTGGCAGTACGCCGATCGGCAGTTTGACCTTCGGTCTGTGCGGCGATGGCGCCTTATCTAAAGACGGCGACATTAAGTTACCATTGTTCGCGCTTGCCACGGTGGAAGAATTATCCGCTCGTCGCGAACTCACAACGTCGTGTGCCGCGCTCTGAAAACAGAAAAGAAAACGTTTTTCACGATCACACGCGATTCGGCACGCGATTCGGCCGTTTAACGGCAGCCGATGCGCTGACAGTTGCAACGCAAACGTTCTCGATGTTTCGGACGGTCGTCTCCTCGGCTTTGATTTGATGAAAAAACCGCCGAAATGTATCTTACGTAATTAAAGTGTGACGAATCGAGGCTCCTCGGTTCTCGCTATGGCTGTTCTCCTTTGATGACGTCAAAAGCAAAAAATCATAGCTCAAAATATATTACGGTGTATGTGGAGATAAAAGAATATATAAACAAAATGACACTCGTGATCGATTCGATACACTTGCAAAAATATCTGGAAGCTTTTTTTTCTCAATAATCAGTAAATAGCTGAAAATTAATTAATAACGTAACAAGCAACATACGTTTTTAACTCATCTTTTCTCGTGATTTCTATTATATGTTAATTTTATGTTATTTATTGGATGTTTAGATTAAAAAAAAACGTATTTATTATTTATTATTATATTTTTTCAAGTATGCTGAATCGATCACGAGCGCCATTTTGCATATATATACATATATTCTTTTATCTCCATGTATACCGTAATATATTTTCGCACGCGATTTCTCACTTCTGACATCATCAAACAAGGACAGCCGAAACGAGGACACAAAAGCTTTGTGACAAAAAGAAAAAATAAAAGTTACATGGCCAATAATCTTTAGTTTAGTTATTTTTGTCACGTACGAATGTTTTATTTTGCATAACGAGTCGCAAAAAAAAGTGACGCAAATAGCGACAAAAATATTTATGGATTACAGAACGAATAACGTTTCGAGATTTTTAAATATTTTTGCCATTTTTACACTTTTTTTCCGATTCGATTAACCGATCAGTAACTAATCATCCGAAATTTTACTTCGTTCTCATTGTAAATATCGGAATAATTGAACCTTATTTGAATGCATATGGCTTTCCAGCCAACCCGATTTAAATCATAACGCTTCCTTTATCATGTATTTCACACGTTACGAGCATGATACCGTGCGTTGACATTTTTCGAAAAAAGGTACATAACGTATTATCGAATAAATTCAGATTTGATTCTGAATTTTTTGCTACTTTGCATCGCATGAGATGTAAATAAGCTCGCTAAGGAAATTGCATTATTTCCAATATCTCTTCGTTAGTTCGACGCGATTTATTTCGACGGTTTTGCGTCGGTAGATTTTTCGCGCGGTCTTTCCATATAAATTTTCCACAGCGCATTATACTCTCAAACGTGACGCATGGAAATTAGTTCGTTCCGGGAAATACTTATTCACGTCCTGGAAAACAAACGTCCCAGATAACGATGCTGAACGGAGGAAGCTGTGAGTGCGGCACACGATCATTCTCGCTCGAAGCTGCGTTATTCAGCGCGCAATTCCAGAGTGCAATGGAAGAAGAGCTACTATACTACGGCACTACGTGAATAGAAGACAAGCTTGTCACGATCGCAACTGGTTAGATTCTCGACTAGACTCTTCAGCCTGGCGAAAGTTAACTATCCTCGGCTCCGCAGAATTAATCGGCGGTCTGTGATATGTTAAAAAGTGCGAAAGCTGCTAATAGAGTAAGTTAGGTTGAACGAGGTAGCCAATAAAAATGCACAAGCGAATAAACATAATAACAATTTATTAATGCATCGTGAAACACAGATGTACAGGCACATTTAGGACGGCTCACGAGCCAATATTATACATATACATGAATCGTCTTGTTTCCAAAGTGACAAAAGCATGCCTTGTAAAGAGGGCAAAAGATCGGAAAGGTTACACGAACAGAGAGCGTCTACATCCTCATTCGACGGCGTTTGTTCGCGAACTGTTTTTGCAAGTCGAGGTAGGGCAGAGTGTCTACAAAAGTGGCACAAACACGACGGCCGAAAAACATATCTAAGAGGCGCTTAAAAAATATATCGTAAAGATTAGGACAGCTTTCGTGTGTCTCTCCGATGTCTACGAGAGATTTATAGTACCCGCAAAACCATTGAAAGGAACAAGATTTAGATCGCCGGCTGAATAACTGCAAGCGATATTACTCATAACATTGATAGCTCCCATTTTTACGAGGTCGATCATATATAATACGCGCTAGAAATATATATATATATATATATATATATATATTATATATATATATTATATATATATTATATATATATATATTAAATATAACAGATAAAACACATAGTAAATGTTAATAACGCTATTAATAATGAGTAATATTATCATATACGTCACGAAAACGCGTTAGAAAAGTACATCACAAATAGAGCAATTTCTCGAGATAGCCGGGTAATACATGTTCGCCGCGCATCGCGCTCGTTAATCGGCACGTTGAACTGTGTTTCCCGAAAAATCACGCAATCACCACAACCAAAACGACCTCTTCTTCGCACACAAGACCTGCTCCGACTTATGAGCAGAACCCTAATTTAAAGGAACACTCGGAAGAAAGTGGTAATGACAGTACGCGCGATTAAGTAATTTCACTTTTCATACGCACGTACAAATCTACATACGAATCGAAAACGTATATCGTTTATTTGTACATTACACGATTAGAGCTACCATTCCTGGACCATAAGAAAAGAATACACAATCCCTAGATTTAGAGACACTTACTAAAATTTAGGGTCATAGAAATTTGCAATCACACACGTTATGAGCTGAATTCCAAATACAGACATTTATACATGATTTCAACAATGCTTTCCATTCTCATTTAGGATATTTCGGCTCAGAAACTTCGTATCTACGTATTTTTGTATTACGACTATTGGTTTAAAAAATAACTGGTAACTCAGTCATATTAAATGCAACATACATGGTGAAAGCATATAATATGCACTATTACTGGTAAAAATTATTGGAGTTTCCTGTAGATATCTGTGGTTTGAACACTTTTTCCTCAATGCACTTGGGAGCGCAACCGATGCTGCGTTTAAGAGATCATGAATGAGATTATGATCCAATGGAAGAACTTATTTTTCAGAAACGAATCTTCCATTGGACCATAATCTGCTTTCTGAAATGCATTGAAAAATAGTATATTTAACTAAGAATGTTGTGATATCATAAAAATGTCTATATTATACTAATATACGATACTAATATTGAAACGGATATTTAATCGATATCATTAATAATATTAGTATTAGTAGAAGAAAAATATCGATATCAAATACTGGTAACGAAACTTTAAAAAAAACTTAAAATTAAAAAAATATAAAAATCAAAGAGACTTTGTTCTTGCAAGCTACTTTTATATAAGAATCTCATACGTTTACACATAATAATGTAACTATAATATAGAAATACTTCTACTATCTGCACTAGATTTTCTACAGTTTGTAATCTAAAAACCTTAAGAAGGATGTATTAAGGCTTCAATGTCTTCGCTATAACTATCCTTGTTTGATGATATCAGATTTCGCACACTTATAAAAATGTCCGGATGCTTTTAGTTTACTTCAGTAATCAATAAATAACCGTAAAATTAATGTGACAGAAATCGTAAAAAAAGATAGGTTTAAAAAAGATAAATTACATGTTACACTAATTTTCATGAAGCAAAAATATTTGATATGATAAATAAAAATGATATCTTGAAGATATCTTGAAGATCGACTGAATAAAAATAAAAAAAAAGATATCGCAACAAAGCAGTAACGATATGAGTACGAGTATCAAAAGGAAATATCGATAAAAAAATATATTGAAAGACATTGAAAGAAAAATCTCGATATCAGTATTATAGTATCACAACATCCCTATGTTTGGCTTCGATATATAAAAAGTAAGAGGGTTTCTTCAAAGAGGGTACATGTATTCTTAAAAGAGTATGGTTGGTAACCCTAGTCATGTTCAATATAAATTCTGATACTAGTGGTGCCGGAAAGAGAGGGAGCGAAAGAGAGAGAGAGAGAGAGAGAGAGACAGACGGCATGTGTGTACATGTGTGTACACCGCGCGAGAACGAAAGGATCTTCTACCTGAGCGCAATCCATTGCGGATTAGGTTCCAAAGAATTCGGTCGTACGGCGCATTTTCTCTGACACGTTGAAAATAACCCAGCCCGGTAAATGAGAGTAATAACGAGTGAAACGAATTCGGCGACCCGTCACTACATGTTATGGCTGAGGATTCCACCCACCCTCTCCTGCAGAGCTTGCAGCTCGTCATCCTCCGCGCGCGCCTCGACACCGGCGGCCGACGACGGTCGATCGAACGCGGCCGCTCTGGACGTTTTCTCGACGAGAGACCCTACCAGCGACATCTCGGCTTGCGCCACCGGAATCTCGTTATTTCCCGGACCGTCGTCTCGATTCGGCGGCGGTATTACCTGCTTATGTTGCTCCTCGTCGTTCCCGCCGTCGGCCGGAGCTACCTTCTCTGCCACGTCCGGCCGCTCGACAACATTTTTTTGTTGCCTCTGCTGAAGGTCGTTAGCCGAGTGCGGAGGCTGGTCGTCGCCGAGCTCTTTCAGGTCGCTCGCACCGGCCGGAACGATGTTATCGTGCCTCCGAACGAACCTAATGTCGCCGGCCGGCTCGTTGGCGTCGTCGTTTAACTTTTCCTCTGAATGAGTTGCTCCGTCCGCGCGATTGTCGCGAGGCGCGTGTAGAGGCTGCGGCGAACTTACCTGTTGTGGTTGTTGCTGCTGCGGCGCCGGGATCGGCTGCGAGCCTTCCTTCTGCAACGCCGATGGACTCACCAGACTCGGGCCCGGAGATGTGCTCCTTACGTAGAAATTCTGAGGAAAATACGATAACATTCAAGACACTGTTAAACTCGTATCAAGTGAGGTACTGTAAATCGAGGATCAAGATGGGGTCCAGTCGTTCGGTCCACTTTCAATTCCAGTGACTGGCGGTCGCTCGAATTGAAAGTGAACCGAACGACTGCGACTACACGACTCTGCGACCGCGCATTGCAGAGCCCGTTTAAGGATTGAAAATTGGAACTTGAGCAATCGACATAAAAAGAGCCACGATCGAAGTTAGTTGAGATTCATCGAATTTTAATCTCTAATACAGGCTTTACGCATTTTTTTCATTGATGATCTTGATTTTTATCTTTATCGGAATATTTCGGATAAGCTTGAAAAAAATACATTTATTAACACTTTACCGACCGCTAACGGTTCAACAACATACGCACGTCCGACCGGCCGCAGATCTTCCCTGGCGCCGGCTCTGTTTCGGTTTAGACTGTCGCGCGGGAGTATCTGTACTTTTCGTATGCTCAGATAAAATTGCCCGCTTTCTGTTATTATAGGATAATTAGATTTAATAACTTCTTTTATTTTGATGATATTAATGCCAAATTATATTTGTTTTATCTATTACAACGGTTCCAAAATTATTGTTTCGTCGTTCGTCGACCATATGTCATCGTTATCTTTAACGTTATTTGCATCGCCTTCGACGTTACTTGTCTCATCGTCTTCTGAATCACTATATCTTAGTGGCAATACAGAACCTCGCTTTCGAATTATTATATCGCTGCCATCACTTTCATCATCACTATCACTTCCTGAATAACTGTCAGGACAATCCGATAGATCATCTAAATAAAACTCTCCAATACTATTTTTTTCGTTCATCGCGAACGGTAAGTTTTTCAAAATAATATAAAACTGTGGGAGCTTACAGAGCAACGCAACTAGTTTTACTTCAATACTAAATAACAAACGACTGTTTATATAATGATACTGTTTATCACCATGAAAACCGATTAATAGGCTATCGGTCGGTAAGCGTTGGCGACAAAAAGCCGATTAATAGGCTATCGGTCGGTAGGCGTTGGCGACAAAAAGCTGATTAATAGGCTAGCGGTCGGTAAAGTATTAATTAATACAAAATCCTTAATATAAATATAAATGTTATAAATATTAATTAGTATAAAAATATGTATTAATGCTTTATTTATTTATTAATTTATTTATATTTGGAAAATATTTGAAAATTTAGTTGAGTTTATGTATAATTTAATCGTTAACATGGCTAATTCTACCAAGACATTCTTAGAACACGCGTACCTTGGCCTTCTCAAGCTCGCGCTTGAGCTGAGACACCTCTTTTTGCAGGTGCATGATGGTATTTTCGGTTTCGCCCTTCACGTTCATCTGTTCGTTGTACTTTTCCTGGAGTCTGTTCATATTCATTTGCAAATTCATGTACTTAGTCTTGAAGTTCTCCATAGATTTTGTTTTCTCTTCCTGCGCCTGCCGGATGCGACCGCGAAGATCTTGCAGCGTCGATTCCAGCCCGCTGGTCTGGTCCAGCGCCTGCTTCTCACGCTTCTTACACTCCTCTTGCAGATCCTGATGCTCCGTTTGCAGAAGCTTGTAAGTCTGCTGGAGCGAATTGAACCTCTGCATCGCCTCAACGCTGTCTTTGTCGCGCAGCGATTTCTCCCTCGACGCGCGTTGCTGCAGTTCTTGTTTCACTGCTGCGTTCGAGCTCTTCTCCTCGGCCAGTGACTTCTCCAATCGAGCTTTGTATTCGAATATAACTGAAAACACGACAACATGTGTCCGTTATTTCGTCAAACCGAGAAGTGTCTACGCACAGAAAAATATATACTGCATATAAGTAAATGTTACTTATCTCAAATATTTCATAAGTTTATGTATCCGCAAATATGTCACAAGTTCATCAAAGTTACTCAAAATATATTCTAAATCTTAATAAATTTAGTATTTCAATAAAAAATATTAAGGTTTCTGGTCCCTCACTGCAGTCGTCTTGTTTGATGAGGTGAGAAACGAGGAAACGTAATAAAAAAATATATTTATAAAATTAAATTTGTGATCAATTTAGCACATTTGTAAAATACTTCAAACACTTTTGCTCTTGAAAGTGTTTGGAGTACTTTATAAATATGCTGAATCGATCATAAATATTATTTTGTGGATATATTTTTTAATTTAACGTATACCGCAAGAATTCTGCATGGATTCTCTCACTTTCGACATCACAAACAAAATAACTGCGACGAATACACAAGACAACCCTTAAATTAATCCCAAAATTTACCCTTAAATTAACCCCTAGAACACATATTATTGTGAGTTTCGATTTCATCACACTGGTAAAACAAAAATCGTATTGTTTATTTAAATTAACCGAATCCAACATTTCTGCGACCAAGTTTTATAATATTCTTGTGAAAAGATTAAATTTCTTTTTAGTACGTGATAACGATCTTTTCTCAAATTTCTGACAAGCATATTTCAAGGCTATTATCAAGAAAATATTCTTCGTTGAAGATAATCATTCATCATTCAAAAGGAGAAAAATAAACTGAGCAATCGCTTTTTTTAGCAGAACGATACTTTTCTGTGCGTAAATGAGACGTCCGCGAATGCATCGCGCGTTCGGACAGATCAGATCATCAAAGATCCGCGATCTCGGGATTTGACACGGGAACGGGAGGGAGAATCGTTACCCATGCCCGGAATCTCTCAAGTTACCGCGCCTCCACCATTTGCGATGAACCCCTCCGCAGTTTTAATATTTGACAGCGCTAAAGCGACACGTGCCGCGCGATTTGTCAGCTTAAGTGGAACATTAGTAATTTACGAATTTGACCCGTCGTCACGGGGAGACATCTTACCTTGAAGCTGAGCGGCGAGCGCCTCTTGCTGCTGCGCGCACTTGAGGTGGAGTTCCCGGAGCCTGGTCATCTCGGAGTTGGCGGCGCGGTAGAGGAACACCAGGAAGAAGGCCAGCACCCCGCAGCCCGCGTAAATAGCCAGGCGGGCGCCGCGGCCTCTGCCAAGTCGCGAACCGCTCATCCCTGCCGGCAGCGAGAAGTGTCTGCGTTTAAACCGCGCTCACATCGGACGTTGCGACGGACGTCACAATGGCCGTTGTTGCGTAACCGCCGCCGGTGCAAACGTCACACGCGTAACGTCGCTCGGAGGAAGTCATATACGAGCGTCGGCGTAACGGATGTTGTGACGGGTGTTACTTTTGACGGACGTCTAACGCTCGCACGAACGCGCTCTAATATTCCCGATCGGGAAAACAGCCGGCGGATTGACGGCGACGCGATCGCACGCGCGCGTCAATATTAGGCCGTGAAATCGTACGGACGTGTACAACTGACGCGATGAACACGTCGCTGTACGTTGCTGTTCACGCTTGCGGATCTTTTCCAGGCACGCGAATTCTCTTCATCCGGGAATAATCACCTGAGTCACCTTTAGAATCATTTAGATCTCAATTAAAAATTGCTATTATCAACAAAACTTAGCATATTATCGATTGCCCTATGATTTATTTATTTTAGCTTCCGGATTATCGCTGTGTCATTCAAGGATTTGAGTTCACCTCTTCAGGGTGACGTGAGACCGCTCTATGATTTATTATTATTTAGGGATATTATAAATATAGAGTTACTTTTTGAAAAAAAAAATGAGAAATTAAATATTTAAGGAACGGAATAAGCACAGCAAGTGATTGTTTACATAAAAACAAATAAGATGACTATTCTCGGGCTAAGCTGGATATACGCTGAACGAACTAACAGGGAACGGACAGCGCGTGCAAATTTTCATTGTTATGATTTGGAAAATATGCAGGGGAAAGGAAGGTTAGGTGACGAAGTTAAGATGACAATTTGCTTACTTTTCTAAGCTAATAATAAATAACGAGTTGTGCCCAACTCATTAGAGGCTTCTAGTAATAACAAATAATCTGTTGTAGTTTGACTTCAATCTGTCAACGACAGAAGATAATATAATAAGAAATGTATTTTGGATACACTCATATATAATAATTTTATGGTATTCCTTCATACAGAATTACACAGCAAAAAAAATCTGTTAAATCAATAAAATTTCTAACAGCAACGCGATTGGTATAAATCTTCATTCAATGGCAAGCATCATTAAAACTACTATGTTATATATTCTTTCAATAATTAAAATATTCGCATTAAAATGTTTGATTCAATAATTCCAATGATATCGCCAGTGAATCAAGAAGACTCCAATCACGTGAGGTGTTGGAAATGCTATTGATTCAACACCATTTTTTTCCATGCACAATAATATAGTAAATATTTTCACTTTTTTTATAAAACTACTGCATAGTATATTTAAAAACGTATATAATAACATATTATTATTTTTCATTTCTTATATTGCAATATATATTTTTAATTGAACATATATAATTTTAATTGAAATAAATACAGTGACTATAGGATGAGATGATATCATATGTAAGATTACGAATTCATACATTTTAATTTAAATTATATAATTATAAAATATTATTTTTATTTTTTCGTCCAGATTTCATTTTCTTTAAGTTATATTACAACAAAGCATATTTTTTGCTCATAAATAACATTTTTATTTGTATTGTGTTGCAACATGATAATAACAGAATAATATAAAAAAGTATGGGAAATTTATTTTTTGTACGCAAAAAAAATTTATTTTTAATCTTCGTCATCTTACCTACATATGGAGATAATATAACGAAATTGATATTCCTAAAAAATTTTAATTAAAAACAAAATGCCGGTTTATTTATAATTTTTTCAATTTATACAGATAATATGATAAGCTTTAGTTATTAAAAAAAAAATCGATCGATATTTTTACGTTACTACATTAACCCTTAGCTGACACACGGGGTTAAAAGTATCCCAGAGTGTTTTTGAACGCAAATTTTTCATAGCTGCGCGCCAAATTTGGTTCTGTGGCGTCACCTAGTATTAGTCGAGGCTTGACCCAATATTGATAAATAAAACAATTATACACATTTTTTCTCGCTGGGATCCAAAATATCCCCTATAGCACGTACGTTATTATTTTGACTTGTATCAGCTAAGGGTTAAAATTAAAAAAAAATCGACAAACTTTAAAGTTGTCATCTCACTCTCATCTCCCCTACGCCATAACGAATCCTAACATTTCGGATTGATTTGCAAGATGATTCATCAAAGAAAATTTCTTCGCCTTTAGACGCGAATATACACATTCACATTACACCTTCGCTGTTCGTTCACTCAGAATATACCCACTTTTATTTAAACTAACGCGACGAATACGTCATTATTCGTTGCTGTTCATGCTTACGATCCTCTTCTCGAAGTCTGCGAATTCTCTTACTTGCGATTGCATACAACACATCGCAGAAATGACGTTGACTGAACACGGCGACGAACGAAAATGCTAACTAAGATCAAAGAGCGGAAAACAGGAAAGTAAATGTACTTGTGTAATTCCGCCTTTCTTCAACTTGTTCGAGTTTATCCCGTTGAAAATGAAATAAAATGTAAGAAGGAATTTCCGCGCGAATACAGAATTTATGTAATATAAAACTTATGAATTTATAAATATTTGAAGTTGCAAATGAAAGAAAAAAAATCTCGGAAGAAATCACCACGTTGCATATTTGTCGTTTGTAAATATTAGCTGTAATTTTTATCTTGTGATTCCAGGGTAATGATTTCCCGGGTTAACGCGTATGAAGAAAAAAGATAGATTTGGATATTGTTTTAAGATATTAAATATAGATAAAAATAGGCACACAAAGACCAACAATAGAAGAACGAACGAACGGACGGACGAAGGATTAGGGTCGGGGTCTCAAGACCCCTGTATACGTCTTTTACTGACGAAGCTTACGACACGATCACATTGGCCTCGTTCAACGAATCGCTTAGCTTTCATTTTCGTTCCTTTTCGCGTCGTCACGCCGCTTTCCAGTTTCTCAGATACGAAGAGGACAGGTTTCGCTCAATTTTTCGCCACTGAACTTCGATTAACTAATTGGATATTTGATAGTAATCAGCAAAGTCCGCCGAAACGCAACTCGATTCTTCTGTTTTTGCGAGATTGAATTTCGCCGAAAAAAAAAAGTATGGAAATTGAAACTGATCGATAGGCATTCGTTTTGCAAAGTTACCACGTTTGCATTATCAACATGAGCTCGCGGTATCATTGTTTGCAATATATATGGTGTCGCAGAATTAAGCCGACAAATTTCGAGTGGTTATAAAGGACACCAAAATAGGTAATTTTTATCGATAAACCTACGTCCGCTAATGATCCGTTTTGGCACTAGAGTCAATTATTTACAGCAGTTGTATTCAAAGTCTTGATTATTTACTTCAAAACAGAGATATCAGCAGTTTTTATCCTAATCTTGATTTTTGTTACTCTCTTGGGAAAAAACATTAATACAAATTGCTTTATTAAACCGAAGATTGTTGAGAATTTTCGAACAAATAAAATTAGTATAATTGTTTATAGTATAAAATTAATATAATTGTATATAGTATAAAATTAGTATTAGTATATTATATTGATATTATATTGATATTTCGCGAGCTCAATATCATAGTATTTCTTTATTGCTCATTCAAAATTTGTTCTCAAAATTAAATTTCTTTTGATAAATTGGCCGATATGCATCTTATTTATGAGAAAGCTGGATGTAAATGTAAACATTTCATATTTACAACGAACAACGTTGTAAACAATTCATTATAATACCAAAACGGCTCGTTTGCAGACATGAGTTTACAGACAAAAATTACTTGTTTTCGTGTCCTTTATAAGCACCCGAAGTTTCTCAGGGTTCAATTTCAAGACACGCTGTATATTCCGAATAAACAGACTCAAACTGTAGCAAATTGCAATAAATATAAACATGGTAGATGTGTATAGAAGGAAAATACGAGAGCGGCACGTTACGAATCGAAGAGGCTCGAGAGTCATCCGAAGACTTCGTCAAATCAATCGTCCATTTCGCGGGACTCGGCTCTTTCTAGTCTCGCGCAAACTTTTCTTCAATTCGCCTCTCATTCATTGCTCCGCTCTTTTTTCGACTAGGCAAATTAATGAGAATTTTCACCAAGCGGCACGAACGTTCTCCTCCTCGCGTAGGAGGGGAAGAGAGCGCAGGGGGAAGAGGGACGGGGTGGTGTACTTAGCAGCTGGATTCGAGTTCACTGACATTTCGGAGCACGCGCGATGAGTCCTGTTTCGTTTACGAACACGAAGGTAGCGACAATGACATCGACGACGATGAATAAGAGAATGATGATGACGACGAAGATGCGTCCTCACGTGTACCGTTCGCGCGACGCTCGCCTGCAGATTCGTCGCTCCCTGTATATACAGCAGGGTATTGTTAATTGCGCGCATAAATAGAAAGGCGACGAATAACAATAGGTAGTAACGCGACGTTTCGAAAGGGGTAACCACCTTGCGAGTCGTCTCAGTACGCCGCTCTCGAATCTTCCACTCGGCAGAAACTCACTCGTCGTTGCGTTGACTGTCTGTCGTAGCGGCTACTTGAAGAAGCGACTTCTTCAGTTACGGTATAAACTCTCATGACTGACCAAAGAAATCCGCTGTGTCGAGGAGACTTTTGACCCGCGACTACCTTCGACAGGACATCGTCACTTCTGCTTATTGTATACAATTAAGAATCACCTTGTGCACGTTGGTTACGCACTCGTGCCGAAGCTGTTTACGTCGCGTGTATACGCTTCTTTATACACTTCGATTATTCTTTTTCCCCCGCTCACGAGCGGCTTGTTACGAGGGCACTTCGTTTTAAGTGCACGAAGCGTAAAAAGTGTACGTCCAACGAGAACGGGCCTTAGCCGATGCGACATCGCGATATGTTATTTTCTTGATACATCGTGCACGGATCGATCATATTTCGAGGCAATTTCCGTTTGGTATCAGCGTGTACGCTTCGACCTTTCGCGATTCGAGTTATCTTTGACGTTTCTTTCCAGCCGATCCGTAAAAATTACTTCGCGGCAGTATCGTGTAGTTGTTAGCATTTACTTCAATATTTCAGTATTTAACTAATGAAACAAAACATAGTGATGTATTTTTATATATTGGATATAATATTGATGTACAACGAAATTGGTTTGTAAGATCGGTTGTAAACACGATGTCGAGATAGAATCGACGTAGGATTGCAAGGAATTTATGAGAGTGAAAGAGAGAAAAAATTAATATTAAAATAAAACAAGGCGATCTCTCATGAAATTTTTGACTGAAAGTCCTTTGACTTAAAACTTTTGACAGAGTATCGATAAAAATTATATTTAAAGTCTACACAGAAAAAAATGAGTATCAATTCGAGATTCATTTTCTCGTATGTATAAGCAAGAATATATATAATTTTATATAAAAATAAAACTTACATGAAGAAATGTTATATAGTTCCACTACAAATATATTTATGTTATTTAAGAATAACTTAAAGATTTAAGAGGAAAAAATGTTGAATAGAAAGAACGATATCTTCAAACTGATACGATTCTTAGATTAAAGATGTTTCTATCCAATATTTTTCCTCTCAATTCCTCTGAAAATATCATATTTTTAGTGGAATTATAGAGAATTTCTTCATGTAAGAATAAATTTTATCTTTACATAAAATTATATATTCTTGCTTATATTACATATGAGAACACGAGTCTCGAATTAATATGAATTTGTTCCATGTAGAGGGTTCATGTAAACGAAGAAGTTTACAGGTACACGGGTCAAAAGCGCGCAGATAACACCATGAGAGAAAAATGCGGGGGGCTTAATTCAAGGATTCATGAATTTAAAGGATTATTAGAATACTTCGCATCTCTAACGACTCTAACCTTTCGAACTATGCTGTAATTTCAGTACCCGCGAGTCTATTACAACTACTGATAAATTAATCTGTTATTCTCCTATTTATAATTATTTCGATGAGGATATACTGATCGTATGTCGTAGTCTCGATGCTGTTTTATACACTCGCATTAATGACTCCCAAAGATTTACGCGGCAAGGAATGTAACAATCGAGACTCGACTTGTATTTATCGCTCCGATATTTCGATCTTACCGTTATCACAAATTATGAGAATATGAGATCGGCTCGATATGCGCTGCGTGAAAAATGAAATTCATCAGTATTTTCCTCGGCAGCAAAAGCGAGAAATCCTCCTCTCTCTTCTTTCTTTTTACGCAAAAGCGAGGAGCAGCTCCGTGAGGCGTATCTTCATTATAGCTGATTTATCAACATGACATATCAACGCCAATTATACGGCGATATTGAATCCCTCGCGTGAAAGAGCGCGCGAAATAATTTCTCGTCCGCCGCAGGAGGAAAAATTCGATCGCGCCCGACCACCGTTACTTTTCTATCAGCGTCTATCAGCACCGTTGGATTAATTGGCTATACGACCATTAGCGCGAGGCGACGCGACACGTAGACAAGCCTTCCAGTCGATCTCGCGTGGCAGACCGGCAATCTAAGCGAAAATTCCCTACGCGGGTGGCTCTCGCGGGAGGAGCCGTCGTCGCCCGCGGCGACGTACACGTGGAATGACGTTTCACCCGCAGAATCCTGCTCGATATCGTCGGTTTGAAAATTCACACCTTTGCGAGAAAAAACAAACTCGTCGCGAATAACGCGTTAATCGCGAATATAGTGTTTCGCGCGCTTGTCGAGATTGATCATGTAAATGACGATGTAACGTGCCGGGACGACACAATGAGAGAATATCTCTTAATATCAGATATATCCTCGCTCGCGTATTTTTACGCGGCGCGTCGCTGATGAAAATTAATCTTAATCCTCGTTAGCGTCAACATACACGGTAAACCGCGCATAGGCGACGTGATAAAAAAGAAAGAAATGTGTTCTTTTTCGCAGAACGCTCGCGCATCAACGTGATTTGAAAATGAGGATACTGAACACTCCGCTTGTGGAAATTGGACTTCATTAGCTCGCGAACAACGGCGTGACGTAAACGCTATAAACAGCTGTATCCTTCGCCGCGAGGAGAGTGCATTTGCACGCGATTTCATAATAGAGAGATCACAGATTGCTCGATAAGAAATTAAACTGCATTTCTGCTAATAAAATATACACGACAGCTCGACGTAAACGCAGAGTTCCTTTCACGACGGTATCCCGCGCGACGACACGATTCCCGAATGAGAACCACGAATGCGCCCCGTTTACAGGAATTAGCTTTAATCCTTGGCCAAACAAACGATAACGTAACGCGCGAGCGGTAGCGTAAAATTGCAGTTTCTTCCGGCGCGCACTTAGCTACGCACTCGACTCCGGGATGAGAACCACAAACAGCCCGCTAACCTCAATCCTCCTTAATGCAACGTAAAAAAAAAAACATCCTTCCACAATGAGCATATGTTCAGACACGATTCCACGGATGAAGATCGCAAATATACGAATCCTCGCTAACGTGCATATGTACTGAAAAGGGCAACCCGGATGAGAATACGGGACGGTTAGTTCTCGGCTATGTTACGTACCTCGTGTACCCGACGTCGACGACGAGCCGCACTCAGCTGCTCCACATCGTCGCGCGCGTCCGCTTAGCTCCCGGCGGGCGGCAGTCTAACCTCCGTCGTGCCTCCGAGCGTCGTGGCGTGGAAATGGCGATGCGTCGCGGACCGCGAACGAGCAGTGACTGCTGTCTGACAGGCTCTAACCTCGCCGAGTGGGACGTGGAGTAGCGTCTCGAGCGGCGACGCGCTCTCGTGGACGGACAGGTCGACGCGTCTTAGCGCGCGTAACCTGACGGGCGCGATATATCGCGCACCGGCAACTCGTCGTTCCGACCGACGAGAGGAACGCGCACGGAAACGGAGCGGAAACACACACGACGCACAACAAGCATTCCCGACGTGCCCGACTGTCCCCCGACCGGCGGTGAGTCATCGGTCGGTCGCCGACCAATGGCGATCGAGCGTTCGCGCTCGAGCGGCCTATCGCGAGATCGAATGCGCTCCGCTGCGGACGCTATTTAAATGAGATTCGAATTTTCCGGGCGGCCAGGCGACCCATTTTGAACACTTTCGAAAAACTGTAATAACTAAAATGTTAACGCAAAACTCCAGAGTGACATTACGTCTGGAGCGAAAGTCGAAATTCGTCTTCCGGCGAGAACACGTCTATATCCGTTGCATCCGTTCACTTTTCGCGCACTGATTATCATAATTCAAAGATTACGCACAAGTCACGTCGAACGGCGGAAGGTGAGAAAAATCGAGGGAAAATCCAAAAGAAAAGGGGAGACTCGGACGCGCGATGAGAACCACTGTGCGCAGGCGACGGCAGGAACTTTTCGTCGGCTCAACCGCTGACGGTTGGCGGCGCTGCGGTCTCGCGGGGCAAGCCTCCACGGGCGACGGCTGCTCAGTCAGGGATCTCGGTTGCATCGTGTCGCTTCGTGGGAGCCGTTCGCACGATCGTCAAGCATACGAGAGGAGAGAGCCAGCGCGCGCGCTCGCCGCTCTCTCTCTCTCTCTCCGCCGCCCATCTCGGCTCGCGGTGCCCGCTCGGCCGTCGCGCCGCGCTGCGCCGTGCCGAACTCTCCGAATTGTCCTCACGCGCGTCCACGGAACTCGCCGTGTGCTCGCGGAGTGCCGACGAAAGGGACGTCGTCCTCCAGCATCGACCGTGTGTGCCCGTGTCGAGAAACAAAACCGAGGCAAGGAGAATGGACGGGCGGAAGTAGGAAACCCGTCGACGGCGGACGTACTCTTTTATTGCTCCCTCCTACTATCGTCCTCTCTCTCTCTCTCTCTCTCTCTACCTACCTACTCACCTCTCCCCTGCTCCCCTCTCTATTTGTCTCTCTTGCTCCCCATAGCTCGCCGCTCTCTCTTTCTCTCTCTTCTGTCTTTCTTTCTCCCTCCCTCCCCCTCTCTCCCTCCCTCTCTCTCTCTCTCTCTTTTTCTGCCCCTCGCTCGTTCTCTTTCTCGCGTCGGTCGGTTCTCTCGTCGACGGCCGTCGGGCCGTGCCGCGTCGGGGAGCCGCGTCCAAGCGAGCGAGGCAACGTCGCGAGAGAAAGAGAGAGAGAGAGAGCGCCGCGCCTCCCGGAGACTCGCCCCGGAGAGTGTGTGCACGACGTATCCGTCGCTCGCGCCGCCAAAAACGGGCATCCGCGTCCAGTGACAGTGATGTGTGTTGCTCCAGTGCTGTGCCCGGTCGTCGTCTTCGTGAGGAACGTTCGCGTCGGGAACTCGCTGCACCGCGCATCCTGTGACTGTGACCGTGACTGCCGTGCCGTTACAACCGGAGCGCGGAGCCGCAGCTACCGTCGCCGCGATGTGCCTCGCCGACGTCGCCTTCGCCCGCGAGATGCTGTGAGTACATTATTATCGTCGATCATCGCCGAATCGGAGCGGCGGCGAATTCGCTGACTCGGAGCCGACGGAACCGCGCGCGCGGCATCGGAAAGCCCCAATGATAGCTTCCGCTCGGCCACGCTCCTTTTCGCGCTTGCTCTCTTTCCTCATCGACCTACTGGCGATATCTGTTCCTTCGCGTCCGCGACTATCGCGAGTGCATCGCGCGTTCCCCCGCGCACGCATTTCTTGCCTCGACTGGACCGCGGAATGGTGCGCTTTCGTGGCCGCGGAAAAAATATACGCAAAGCGAAACGACGACACGAGGATGCTTCGTTCTCCGCTTTTCGTGAAAACGCACCGCCGGAAAATATCTATCGATTCTCTCCTGCGAACGTATGTGGCAAACGGTAGTGCAGTCCTTCGCGGCCGACGGTCAGCGCCTCGCGTCGCGATGCAAACACGCCGAAGAGAGCCGCGCGGAACGCCGTTTCTCTCCGGCGAACGACGAATTTTCTTCTCGCAATTCCCGCCTCGAAAGTCGCCAGGGACTGTCGAGGGACGTACATGGCCGGGCATTGAAAGCGACTTGACCCAGTATCGTCGATATAATGTTGGAAAGAAAAAGGACATGTCATCCCGTTGCTCGATTTTGCATGAAAAAGGAATTTTCGTTATTGTAATTTCCCTGGAAGTGTTGTATGCCGGAGGATTATCAACCTTTGAAGATTGTCTTCTAATTTTCCTCTTTTTCCCCTTTGAATAAGGTAAAATTTTGGTGTAGTGAAAAATAATATTTATTTACTTATGAAACGATATATACAGAGACGACAAAATACATGACGTTCGGATTTTTCGCCGCGTACATGACTGTGCACCGGTGACAGAAATTTTCGTATGTCGCTCGGGAAGTCGGAGGATAAGTGTGTCGCGTAACAGTTGCTCCGAAAGAAACGCCAACGACTTGGGGAGAATATCGCCAACGATTGATCGTGTCGTAAAAGCGCGCACCATGGGAGGACAGACGAATCGGCTGGGTGGACCAGCGCGATGAGTCATATTTTCTCTAGTTTGGCAAACAAAAGCGGAATAAAGTAACAAAACTTCGCAAGAGTACCCAATTTTCTCGATACGCCACCGACAAGAGAGAGAGAGAGAGAGATATCGCTGCAACATTATATGACGATTATAATGTCCAAATTTGTACAATTGGAAGCCGTCGTACATAATTTTATCTGCGCCAGCTTTTTTATATTCTTGTTGATCGTTTATTCGAGAGATTATTTTACATGTAAATAAACAAACCTACATTGTATAGGACAAAATGTCAGGCCGACCATGTTCCACACAAAACTTGGAAACAGCAAAACTCGTCGTGCTCATGTACAAGCTGCATTTGGTTTTGCAAATCGGTTTGCTGCAGAAAAATCGTTTCATTCGCTAGGAATTACCTGAAAATAACCTCAAGAGCAATCCGATGTTTCCGATTTGCAAAACTGAACGCAGCTATATTTATTGTTTTCGTGCGGTACAAGCAACACGCAATTTCCAAGGTAGTTGTCGCTAACAAAAGTAGAAAGCTTTTCGGTCGCGTTACTGCGCAGTAAAGACGGGCCTGGCCCCCCCGACGCTAACATGGAGGTTCGTTCCGCCGCGAACACCGGCCTTTTCCGCCAGCGGCTTTTCCAATCGGTGCTTTCGGCACGATGAATCTCTATGCGAGTTCTATCGCGCGATTATCGCAAAGGAAAGAGGAAAAACAAGAATCAAGGAGGGAGAGAAAACGGTCGGAGCGGAAAAGACGGTGTGAAATTCGGATTGGTATATTTTCTCGATGGCGAACACAAGGTGTGGGGTAATAATCACCCGAGTAGGAAGATCACACGCGCGATCTCGAATTCGCGAGGTGTGTAATCCAACGCAAACTCTCGCGATAGAAGGAAAGAGACGGAACACGTCGGGTCGCGCCCCTCTCGTTTCGCGATTCTCGATTAAAATTGCGACCGCCGTGAAGAGAATCGTTTAATCGGAAATTTGCTGTTTGTTAAATGCATGTTGTTGCGCACAATAGTCTGAGATTCATACTTTTTGGCCGAAAATAATTTTTTCAGGTTTCACCTCAAACTAATATAAATGTAAGTTTATAATGTTCTATACACACAAAAAATATCTTAAATCACGAATAGATATTCTTATATACAAGTGAGAATATTATAATCTTCCTTGAAGATTTTTAGTCTCAATTTATACTGATGCAAATATTTACTTAAACTCAATTCAAGACAAAAAGTCTTCTAAAAATATTCTAATATTCTTGCTCATATATAAGAATATCTATCTTGATTTAAGACTATTTTTTTAAGTGTAGACAAATAATCGTAAATTGTTACTATTTATTATTCTTTTATCATTTATCAGTAAATGTGATGTTAAAAATATCGATTACTCAATAATCTTCAGTTACATCTGTCATACTGTTATAATTATGCTACACGTTATATTATTTTAAGTAATTGTAGTATTATATGTATTTGAACTTGCTATAAAAAAAACAAGCTACAAAGTAATTAATTTCACATTATATCGTGTTCTTATTTTTATAACGAGATAATAAATAGACTTGTGGTTGAAATAAACATAACGTTACGATGGAAAAGTGTTTTTTTGTCGATACTTCGGAAAAATTTTTTAAGTTTCTGAAAGAGAGAGGGAAAATTTCTGAGAAAAACTATAGTTGTGTAATAATCATCAATCATTACATTACCGGAACCTGTTATATTCGTTTTGCGCCTTTCTGCGCCTTTTGAAAATAATTCATCTTTATTAGATCCATATAACATGTCCTGTCAGACTCTATATGAGATTCGGAAAGAATCAGAAAATGAAAATATTCCATTAAATGATATAAATTTTTTTCCTATTCAAAAATATCGTAAAAGAAAAAATGACGCACCCTTCAAAACAAACTATATATAAGAAAATGAAGTTATTTGGTATTTATCTAAAATTTATCTAAAAAAAGTGAGATAAGTTACGTTTCTCCTTTAAAGATATTTGTCGTATATAAATATTACTTTTATCAAGATTCTGAATTTTAGCCAAAAATTTTTACTTTCAGACCGCTGTTGCATCAGTAGTAGCCGACAACTCATTATTTACGAGTACATCGTTTTAGTAATACGATCGGATTAAAACAAGCCGAGTAACATCGTAACCGACTAGTTGCAAACTTTTCTGGTGGAAATGCCCCGCGAATCCAAAATTATTTCAGCTGTTTCCGCCGGCCTCCCGTAGCCGGGGGCGGTCAATAATTGCTTAGCTTACAAAGTTTAATAAATTTAAACGTTCCGCTGATGAAGATCTCGGATTACTTAATAACGCGTTGCGCCGTGCCATGATTCATTAATATTGTCGTAGCGCACTTAACTCTCGCACCGCAACGATTTTATCAGAATTCCAAGTGTCTTGAGTATTATTCATCGTGATCGTTAAGAACCGACCGGAGCCACGCGGGACACGAAGTGCTCGCGTTCATGCGTTAACTCATTGTTAACGCATTGTTCTACATCAGGTTCTACTGTGTCATCCGTGAGCCGCTAGTTTCTCGCGGTCGACGATAATCTTTAAAGGACGAGTCGATATCGTCGTACACTCCGTGGAATTTTTCACTTCAACGTCACCGACGTTATTTCGCAATTGCTCATTCGCGAGCGCTACGCGAAGCTCCGAAGAGCTGTATAATACGCGCGTTACGTATGGATATATTGTTTGTGGAAAAACACGGGGTTATCGTAAAGCATTGTGTTGAGTCTAGCCGACGCAGGATCGTAAAGAGTTAAAAAGCGAATCAGGACGCACGCGACGCGCTAGCTAGGGTGTGAGTTAGCGTACTCAACGCCGTTTTACACGCTAATATATGTTACGAAGGACGCTAACCAGTCTTGTCGGCCGAGCGAGGCTCCTCTCAAAGCCTTCTCTCTCGGCCGGAACGAGGAAAAAAATAGACTCCGTGCGGCGACGTCAAATTCAGCCGAGGGTCCCTTTCCTTCCGCAACACTTTCCGGCCCGGCGATTTATTAGAAAAGATCGCGAAACCGAGCAGGACGGGAAATATGCAAGAGAGAGAAAAGCTCGGTCGTAGCTCTGCGTTTTTCCGCAAAATGTTGCGTTCGATTAACTGTAAAGGGAAAAGAAGGAGGTATAATTTCCGTGCTGCCGAAATAATGAAGCCGCGAGAATCGATATGTGTCTTAGCGTTAACGTGTACGTTGAATTTAATGTTATTATCGTTACCATCAGACATGATCCTCATTACAAAGGTGATACTCGGAATCGGATGGCTTCAGTTATCTTGTGCGTCAAACAGAAAGAAAGACAGTATTAATTATCATAATAATGAATATCCATCACATAGAAAGTAGAATTACAATGCTGTGCGAAAATTATGATAAGACGAGACACAAACTATCAAGGAGCGCGCGCGAGAGAGAACAAGAAAAATATCACAGACGCGAATTAACCACGGGATTCATGCACAAAAGGGTGGTTACATAAATTAAACTTGAAAGTGCGGCAAAAATTCCGACAGCGAAGAAGTTCTAGCTCTTCTGAGAGTTAAATGTCCCAGTTTCATCTCTCCGAAAAAAATAGTTACAGAGAGAGATAAATAAATAGAGAGACGCGTTTATATTCGCTCTAAGGCTAACCCTTCTAAGGCCTGTATTAATAGTTTTTTAAATTTATCCAAATGAGATCAGATATGAATTCTAAATTAGATGTGAGTTTTTCAATCGAATAGCGTTTACAGATGTAATGTCAAACATATCATACGATTCAACTGAAAAGCTCAGATCCAACTTCGAATTAAAATCTGAATATCTCACATGTGACGGATTTGAAGCGACAACTATTAATACGGACCTCGGAGCGTTAAAAGAAAGAGAAGATATTAAATAGTTACACAATGTGATATTTGTACAAATCTCGATTTGATACTAAAATGTGTTCGGACGATTGGCGCTAGATTATATGATAATTCGCTTGGATGCGATTAAAAATACGGAGAGTGTTTATTAGCACAAATTGGATTTAAATTAGAGAATCTACTAACTCGATATAAATTTAATTAGGCAACATTACTAGTTTTGATACCGTGGATTTTCGCGATATCGCGGGGAAGAGAATGCAGACGTAAAACGTTTTTAAATTATAGTTTTCGAAGCATCACGTAGCGCGATGCTGCGTAATTACTGGGGTGCTTGCGATATACATTACGTTAATAACGTCAAAATAAAAAGCATGATACCCAGCTCTCGCTCTCACTCCCTCATTTCTGAAAATTGTCGTCACTTTCGCATCGCATTATGAGAGCCGCGATATTCGACATGACGTCAGGTGTCGGAATGACGTTTGAAATTGCAGTGCCCGGTACGAGAGCGAGCGCTCGCTCTACGGGGATTGCGAGATGTATCTTCCGTACGGCGCGCGACGGCGACGCTGCCTGACGACGTCGACATCGCCGCTGCAAGTAGGTCAGCTGGACTCGTTGCGCGCGGCAGAAGGCGCTGTCCGCGACCGCGACCGTTCATTTCGCTGTTAGCCAGAGCGGGCTACTAGCACAGGCGATTTCGCCTTAGAGCAATGCCACCGATCTCCCGAGATCTGTCTCGTTCTCGAGATCAAATCGTGCACGCACCAGAGAGTCGCGCAAAAATCGTGTGAACTGGGCGATTTCGTTATTTACAAAAGAAGAAACACGATATCTTTGTACATATCGTGCTTCCTTAATGATTTTATCGATTCTCGTTGAAGCGCAAACGAGAATGGAGATCGGTACAAGCGGAGATATAAAGGGGGCGAGAGGCACAAACGAACTGCCGTCGGAAAGTTTAATTTCGCTAAAATTGACTCCACAGAAGTCGGAGAGAGAACACGGAGTTGCGCGGAAAATATTCTCCAAAGAGGGTGGCCTTCGTCAGAAAGAAATGCGCGGTGAAGCGGAGTAAAGAAAAATCTCGTAGACGTAGCGCAGGGAAAATGTGTGTTTAACGAGATAAATAGATTATACCTAGGTAGTATGTATACGTACGGTAATTCTTTCTAGTAATAACTTTAATGCACTATTAACTCTGGCACGCACGATGTTTGACACACGCTGAAGGCGGAATTTTTAGCTTCTCGATGCCGTGCACATTTCACGCGCATTTGAATACGCGCGATTACCCGAAAAAAAGCCCGCTGCGTAAGATTAACCTCACCGATGTTTCGTTATCTTTCTCATTCTCTCTTTATTGTATGCGCCACTTATTGAACCTGTAAATAGCGATTTTTCAATAACAATTACAATAGTTGTTCATTGCATAGCGATAACGACATAATTGTACTGTTGTTACGTCTTCTTGACGTACCGCCGCGATTACTTTACATTATTCTCAAGACGCGCATAATATTTTCTCATCATCGTTGTTATGTTATTATATTGTATTGCGTTTTATTGGCGAGAAAAGTGTCTCTCGTCCTCTCTTTCTTCCCCTCGATGGAAATTTCCATCTCTGCAAACAACAAATGGTCGAATCGAGAGATATTTCAGATCTATCGCGCTGCTTCGCGAGAGAGGCATCCTATACATTAATATCGGACAATAACAACTGATAGATTCATGATGGATAATGAAAGGATACGATAAACCGGACATGTCGTATAACGAATGTAAGAACCGTGACGCGTGGGCCATCAATTATGAACACTTGGATTACATTCATATCGTTGGTGGAAATGTGTCGATCGATCGTGGTAGGGAGTCGCAAGGGAATGCCTGGCGCAGTTAGGAAGAATCAGGAAAACCCATAAGGAACGCGCGAGAAAGTTATGGCTCTTTCGAACTTTTCTAAATAGGGTTTCAGCTTCATGGAGATTTATTACGTTTTTCGTTACGCGCCTCCGTGAATCCCGTCAGGTGAAGAAAAATGTGAATTTTCACGAATTTTCTAAACCCTGTTTTGCGAAATCGTGGAATGGAGGAAGCTACTATAACGGTTTTTCTCGCGATAGATCGTCGCATTTGATGGGAATTAACGAGTATATTACCACAATCGAATATTAATTCATTAATGCGATAATTCTCGTGTCTGAGCAGAAATGAAGAAAATTGCGTATAAATATATCGTAGATCGAAAATCGTACGATCAGAACATTTGGAGGGAATTACGAAACGAAATAATAAATTCGCATTCACTCGTTCGTGCGAAATCATCGTGTGTGTTAATAATAAATTAATGTTGCATTATTATGTGTTGCTAGATTAGGTTGCATTTGTTGTTTAATATTCTTGCATTACGGAATTAACATGTATAAATTTCTGATTAGCGATTTATGTCTTGCTCTGCTTTGTTTGTCGTTAATATCATAGCGGTAACTTAATATAACACAGCGAAAGGGTTAATCACATTTTATGATTAGTGTGCTGCAACTGAGAATAAATAAATACGCTACGGCAACGATGTATCGTTGTAAACAGCGCCCCAATCTGAAGAGTCCGAAATAATCTCTGATTAAACGGTTCCGTAGGCGTTGATAATGCAGCGGAATTACATTAATTAATACGCCATCGAGATAATTTTATCTCCGGTCATGTTGGGGTGTATTTTTACGCCAGTTTGGCCTCTCTGCTCGATTCGTAGTAATTCACACGTGACGTTTTCTTTTAGAATTCGACATAAATAAACCTAAACGGTTAGTTTAGATTTTCTCGTATTATTTTATCCAAGATAAATACAAAGACACAAATTGACATCTGAACTAGATCTCGGTGATTTCGATTTTAAAGGCGACGGTTAAATATAGTCAAATGCACGTTGCGTCAATTCCATTAAAAGAGATACGTGATTACAAATTGATATTATAATTACCGCGATCATATAGTTGTTATTACATTGCTACTATGTAGGTTACTATATGTAACTTTACGTATACGTATAGTACTATACATGGCTTTGCATCCTTCATATCTTGGCTATTTCGAAATGTCATTCGTGACGACAATTAATAACGACTCGACAATCCAGTATTTCTTCACGATCTGTGACATACATAATATTACGTCAGTTTGCTATCGTCATGGTAGGAAAATGAGTTTCTCGTTGATTAAGTATACCGTGTTGAATATCATTGGTACGATTTTATTACTAGGGAAAATCGTAAACAAGTGCATGGAAATATATTTGCAAGTTCGCATCTTATTATAGTTTTTGTCAGCTATATAACTAATTATCATTACACACTACCGACTGATACAATTTAAACATTTTCCGACTGTGCAAGGAGAGGTAAGGTGGAAAAGATAAGAGCCACTGCGGTGCTATAGACTTTTCCATCCTGGAATGCCGTGTTTCAGCATTCCTGGCGAACGGCGCGACAGGTTAGGACGACAGTTGAATTTACAAATATTCGGCTGTTGATTCAGTTCGACAACAACAAGATGAAAAACATACCTACAGTCCAACGGATTCGCAGGGCTTGAATGACTCGCCGATGAAATTTGCGAAATATTTAATAAAAATTGAAAATTTGATAGAAATGACAGAAGGAGGAGGTAAAATGGTGTTCTTCAAAAATATTAGCTTACAATTATATTATTGTAAAATTACTAATATACAAAATATACGCACGATGGATCTCTCTTTATTGCCATCACAAATTGTGGCGCAAATGAAAGAGAAGGACTCTAAATGTCGGGGGTTAATCATCGCGAAATTATATTTGGCTGTGTGCGGAAGTTGTGTTGGATGTATAATTATTGTTTAATTAAAATTACGGAATAGAATTACGAAATAAAATGGAATTACAATTGCGCGATTCTAATCTTACCACTAATGTTCAGAGAGATAACGTCGCAGTATTTATATTCTAAAAGACGTCGATAATAGATTGAGAACTATCGATGTTACTATCTCTGTCCTCGCTTTTGGCATTATTAATTAATTCACCCGTAATTTCGCGCAAGTAGCCACACTACTTCAGTTACAAAGGTCACTTTTCGTTCAATTTGTGGTTTACTGCAATTAGAATGCCGATTAGTCGTAACAACGAGAAATACGAATGCATCCTGAACGTTCATAAGGAAAGGTAAAAATCATTCATGATGATCTAAGAAAAGTGTTTAAAATATTATTATGATATTTTTGGAAAATATATTCTTGCTTATTGTTCTACATGATTTTTTACCCTTTCCTTGTTTTAATCAAACAAAACGGAAGAAAATTTATCTTAAATTAATGATAAAAATACTCATGTGAGAATATACAAGCAAGAATATTATAATCTTAGAAGATTTTTAATCTTAATTTGATTGAATTTGTATTGATGCAAGTATTACTTGCACTCAATTCAAGACTAAAAATCTTCTAAAAACATTACAATATTCTTACTTATATGTGAGAATATCTATCATTAATTTAGGATTTGTTTGGGTATTCATACACGAGAAAAAATTTCATCGAACTAATCGGACGATGAACGAACCAAATGCTTTTTAATCGAAACAGAATTTCTGATTTTTATTAAGCAAATTCAGTTCTTACATCCATAAATTCTGTTTTTTCAACCAAAACGCGACAGTGAACGCCTTCGGTTTGTTCACTGTCAGGTTATTTTAACCAAACTTTTTTTCTCCGTGTACATTTGAGTAACTCATAACTCTACCTTTCTGTTCACCTCCTACCGCTCCACCTTTTTTTACGAGGGTTAAGACAAAAAATGAAATATGGATATTCGCCGTCGTCGTGTGAGACCATCCTTCGGCGGACTCGCGCGAGAACGAGGACACTCGCGCGCGGTCGTCCTTGCGGCATTACGCCGATCCGATGCACATGCGAAATCGACGTCACAGTGGCTGGATCATTCAGGAATTTCCGTGCGCGCGCGACACGCACGACAGACGCGAATAAAACAGAGAAACTGAGATGAGAATGAGACAGAGAGAGAGGGAGGGGGAGGGGAGGAGAGAGATCGGCGAAGGAACGGCGCGTGTACCGGAATTTCCACTTTTTTCACCTGTTGAAAATTCCAGCCGATTCCCGGGGGGGATTTTAATAGGCGGTGCCTTGCGCGTGTACCCGGCGTCCAAGTTCTATTTCCAGGTTCCTCGACGCGCGTCAAACCGGCGCGGCGCGCCGCGACGCCGCGTTTCCCGAGTTTCCGGCGCCAGCGTCGGTGTGCGTGACGCTCGATATTTTAAGTTCCACCCAGGATACAGGGCGCACTCCCCACGGCCGATTCTCCCTCCCTTCTTCGTTCCCTTCCTCCCTCTCTCCGTCTCTGTCTGTGTGTCACCGTTTCTCTTCTGCCCTCCTTCGTAATGTTTCACCTACTACTTCATGTTGTCACTTAATCCCAGAAGTCGGCACGGGGGTGCCGGTCTCCGACGGATTCCTAGTTCTGCCGCTTCTTATTTTACGGGAATTACTGTAGAACGGCGAGATATCGCATGTATACATGTGTGTATACGTATGTGTGTGCGCGCTCTCTCTCTCTATCTCTCTCTCTCTCTCTCGTCGCTATTAAAGTTTATTTTTTTTACACCTTAAGTAACGCACATTTCCGCACATTTTCTCATTTTTTCGCTTGAATTAAGTAATGAGAAGCTTCTCTTACTCCTGTGTACGTGTTAAACACTTGTACGAAATAAGATTTTTTTTGTTAGAATCGTGATTTTTCTCTAACACTTACGAATATCAAAACAAGATATTTGATAGGTAAGAGAGAGAGAGAGAGAGAGAGAATCGAATTTTTATCTTATCTGTCGAGAAAACTTCGCAAGAAAGCTTATGATGCCCTAGATAACGGTTCACGGCCGATATTTAAATATTTGCTCTTTCAATGCCTTCCTGAAACTTGGTCAAAACGATCCTCGTATTCCTTTCTGGACGTAAAAAATTAGAAAGATAGTGAACATAAACTGAAATGTATCGCGAAGATCGCCGCTAAATTTATTCAGTTAATCAAATTTATGTCGAGAGAAATGTAAATTTTCTTCGCAGAGGACTCTTTAATACTCAAATTTTTAAACATATGTTAATCTATGTAACGTTAGTTTATTTTTGTCATTTATTTATTCGTCCATTCATTGTCATTCGTCGCGGCAATTCTTCACTACTCTAGCGTTGGCCAGACAACGCACGTTCTCTCGAAAATCGATGTCGGCCCGATCCCTGGCGAAGGCAAACACCTTTCTCCCTGCCCCTCTTTTTCTTCTTTCTTCTCCCTTTTCTTCTTCTTCTCCCTTTTCTTCTCCTTCTTCTTTCTTTACGAGAGATCCTCCGCAAGAATCGGCCCTCGCACTCACGTGACTATCGAACTTCCGCGTGACTAGTTAAGCGAATGCCTCGGGCGCACGATACGATTCTTTAAAGCCATTAAAATGCTAGTTTTGTAAATCGTCGCTCTTGATTCACGGCCGTCACGGGGTCACTCGAGCTCCTCGCATCACTTTTTATCGCGTATTCTATTTATGTAACGGGTTTACGAGCAAACAAATAGACAAGCAAGTAAATTACCTCTTTATATCATCGCTGTGAGTAAATGAGGGTAAATACTGGAATTAGATGGAGAAAATGCAGACTTTAAATCTCAAATCTTCCTAATGCGTATTTTTTTATCCTTCTTTTTACTTTTACCAAGCGGTTTTCCTGTATATTCTTCTTCTTCTTCTTTATTTACATTTATTTAATCCCCTTTCTGTGTTAATTTTTCCAAGTTTCATTTTGATTATATAAAAATTTACTTAGCAATGTTTTTTCTCTTCTCTTATGCCAAATATTACGAGAAAAAAATCACTTATATTTATTTGTCAATTCACAACTGAGTGTAGACCTATTTATTATTATTGATAATAATATTGATAATAGCACTAGTATTAAAATATTAAAATGAATATATTTTCGACGTCACCGTTCATCAGATTTTGTTCTTTCAGTTGTTTTAGGCCCGAATGATGACGCTAGGTGACCCCACGGGAAAGCATGAGGGAAAGGACACCCTCCGCCGACGACACCCCGAAAAGGGCTCCACCGGCACCAACCAGAGGTGAGTCCCTTAGCAACATTTCAATAAAAATTTCCACCTCGTGATTTCGTATAGTAATGAATAAAATCGAGAATAGTCGATGAAGTACGGTAGTCGTAACAATACAACGAATAATTCACGCGACCATGTATTTTTTAACGCTCGACTTGTTGAATTGCAAAGAATCTGCTTTCTGGGAGGAACGGAAAAATTTTTCTTTGAGAAACATTCGCTCGTCGCTTGTTTAAGGATCTCAATTAACGCCGAGTCATCGACCATAATTTTTACGTATACATGTATAAAGAGGTGTCCCATCTACATCGCTTCATGTTTCTTCAATGCATTCTTTGATGAAATTTTTTTCACGGGTCTTTCTCGAAAATTTTCACGATGATTAGATAGACATTTAAGGTAACTGTTCTCATTATGGGCCATTTAAAGTTAAAATAACTTTCATTCATTTACATCTCTCTTCCTTTTATAAAACATAATAAAACGTCAGGGAATTCTCGTCGGGGAAAAATCGATTTCAAATTCATCGGAGGGTTATTTGCGATGATCTGTCACGCAAAAGTTAGGAAGCCGTGTAATTTCAGGATTATCACTCTCCTGGAATATCGCAAATATCCCAATTTCCCTTTCCGTTAAAAAAGGGAATTCAGTAAAGCCGAGGAGACAGAGAACAGTGACAGTGCCGAATTCTAATCCACCTTGCGTAAAATTCGCGACTCAATCATCGCCCCCTGTGCACGACCATAAGCGCAAATATACGATTGCCCGATTGCGATGGCGTAACGATTGTTTTCAAAGCCCTGGCGCACGCTATTCCGCGTATATTTGTCGGAAGATACAAGTCTAAAAACTCATTTCTCCCACAAAGCTCCAGGATAGCGACAGGTTCCCGGGGTAAATTGAATAACTTAATAAATAAATGTAAATTCTCCCTCTCTCTCTCTCTCTCTCTCTGTTCTCGCACATACAAGCGCGCGGAATCGTACGAAGACGCGAAGCAAAGATCCTCGAGACATTTTCTTCTTTTAACAAACCGTTTTTACGGTCAGAAGCGAGTCGCTTCTGACGATTTTTCATCACGGCGTATAATCACACACGTATCTCATTCCATTCGTCTCGAAAAATAATATCCCGATGTTTCGCATGCCTCGTCTTGCGAAACACCCGGATCGCGACTGTTCGTCGGAACCGATCATTTCGGACTTGCTCCCTTCTGCTTCTGCGGCTCCAACACGCGTAACACGGCAGCCCACGTATCTTTTTCAATGCGCGGACGACCGTGGCTTATCGGTCCCCTCCGCGCGCCAGCGCGTACACACGTGCGTGCACCGAGTACGTATTCTCGCGCTCATTTCATTGCGTAACGCGTCATCCACGGCAGTTATATGTATGCAAACACAAGGGATTTCGAAAGTAGTCACGCTGGTCGAGATCGTAATCGCAACATTGGCGGCGGCGACGGCCGCAATGCCGCGACTAAATAATTATCGAACTTGCTCGGATGCGACGACGACGATTAATCTCGCCGATAAACTCGCCGCGAGCGATAGTCGCGCTGCACCTAGCACGCGCGACCTCTCGATCGGAGAGGCGGTGCGGCGGGAGTGAGGAGGCGAGGTCGCGGATCGCGAAGCTCACTTTAGATGCGACTCAATATTTAAAGAGTCTTAGAAAATCGCGGACTTACCTCGCCCTCGCTTCCTTTAATCGCCCTCTTTCGGACGTCCGCGAACGATCGATATTTCTTATCAGCGTTGCGGTACCTGCGCTTATCTTGGCTACGGCGATATCAGGAAAATTTTCATGGCAAGGCTGTCTTCGCTTCAGCGGGAAAAATATTTCCCGCGGAATCTCCCTTGAAGAGGAGTGTAGCTGTGAAGATGAGAATTTCCCGGAAAATTCTCGCGGGAGCGCTTCCCGGGAAGGAGAAAATTAGCCGGAAATTTTATGCAGATACAATTTCCATCTATCGCGAAACTTACGTTGACATCATTTCCCGGGGTAGGTATTTCATAAGAGAATCGAGAAATTTCCGTAACGGGGAAAACGCGCGAGAAGAAACGCGAAATAGCTGACTCTAATTTGAAGTGTGATGAAGGGGATATGCGCATTTATAATGCCCCCGCGCGCATGAATTTTCCTCGACAGTTCTTAAAGCGCTTTTCATCCCTTTTTAAGCTCTGTGCTAAGTTTTCGAGTCTTCCGAGCACACCCGCGCGTAACACACACGCTCGCATATATCCGCCGTTGGCTAATCGATAACCGTCGGTGCAGATGGCAATATATCGTTAACAAGCCGCGATAGGCAAACCATTAATTATCATTGTCGTCGACGCCTTCTGCAAAACAAAGTGGATGGTCGGTCGGAGGGATTGTCGGTGTTACCAAGCCGGCCGGTTTTTCCCACCTCGGAGCTGCTGGTCGTCAGGGGCTGCGATGTCTACGTGTATATGCGCCGCGCCATACACCACATGTATGCGAATGTGTCTCTCTCTTTCTCCTCCCTTTCGTAGCACACGCTACTCGTACAACCCCTTTCGACAGAGGCAGAGGGATGGTTATCGATTCTCGCAGCCTCCCTTTTCCCCGACTTCCGGATAAAAAAGTGTCGGCAGAGACATAGTCGAGGAGAACTCTCTCTCTCTCGCGCGCGCGCGCGCGGTGATGTAGTACAAATTGTCGTGTATATTTCTCTATTTTCGGTATTCTCAGTTGTAAAAACGATGGGCGCATTTTTCCAAATAGCGAGAGAATGAACAACCCCTTAGAGGCGAAGTCGTATTTAGAACAGGTCGTTGTTGTGGGTTTACCTTATTTCTACGCTGATCCCTTTAATTACATAGATTGAAAGGAATGAGCGGATAAAAGTTAACGCGTTACGTAAGACGAAGGTTGAGGTGTGCGCTGACGTTCTGAATTACAGCGCAACGATAATCGTCGGTCTCACCGGTTGACGCCAACTGATATATACAAGGCTCTCTCGCTTTGTTTGTTCTTTCTATAATTCCGGTTCTGTCGGCAAACGAAGGAAAGGTGAAAAAGAATATCGTGGACCGACGTTAATGTCGATGCGTCCAGCTTAACCAAATCGTTATCTTTGAATACTGAATGTGTAAGATTGCGTTCGAGAACACACTGTGTACACACCACTAGATACTAGTTGTTCGGAAGTACTCAATGTGGTTTAGTGTGCATTCGTGTTACAGCGATCAGAAGTGTTCCGAAAAATAAACCACCAAACCACCCTATAAAAAAGCAAGGGAAGTCGGTGTGAGTCGGTGGGTTGCTATCTAGTTACTTCTGTCATAACTTCTTCGTGTTGTAAATCTTGTCGTTGTAAAATATGTCAGAGAATATCACATTGATACAAGGTATGAATCATCCGATGCTTGATTCCTATATATGAAAATTTAGTAGTGCAAGGTGTTCAAAGTAAGTAATCACGTTAGTATTGAAACCATATGAGCAGAAATTGTAAAATTCTAATTTCTCTCGCGTGTTATGCTTTAATATATACTGAGAATGAGACTTTTGTATAGGTCTGAAACAGTATTTTTTTAACATTTCGTTCACAGCGCTCGTCTATCATCGTCCGTTAATTTTACTCACTAGAAGTCATACTAAAGCGTTCGGAAATCTTCGACGCACGAATACACACGGTACCCCCAACTATTTTCCCAAATCGCGAAAACACCACGAGTGAGATTCTCAAACGCAATCTAAACGCGAAGATTCGTTAACCAAGACTCGATCGAATTAATCGTCCTATCAGGACGATCGTACTGCGGAATCCAGCCAAGATTAAAACTTAAGGAAGTTGTAAGGCTCAGTGTCATATTTTCAGTGGCGTATCAAGGGGCTACTCATAAATTTAGTATTTATCTAGCAAAATTACATTTCTAAGAAAATAAAACCCTAGGAACTTTTATTATAACCCAATAAATATATTTATACGCGATGCCCTTCCAATCCGACTAGATACCCAGCATCACCTTTGGATACAGATCGGTTTGAAGTGGTTATCGGTTTGAAGTGGTTATCGGTCATTTTGTTTTCCTCAGGATCATTTTCGCTCCATATTGTTGTAAACAATCCATTTTTCATCGCGGGTGATCATTTATTTCGTTGCGTTTGAACAGAGAATCGCTGATAGAAATACGGTCCATTAAATTTGTTTCCGTTAAATTGTGAAACATCCAAGTATCATAGTGATTCACGTATCTGAGTGTCTCGAAATACCTTATAACACCACATATGGGATATGTGGAGTATTTCTGCGATGTCATGTGACGTGGATTATTTTTAATTAGCGTTACGATTTGGTCATCATGAACGACTGCAGACCTACCGGAATGTTCTCGGTCTTCCAGATCAAAATTGCTACTTCTGGACCGAGCGAACCATTTACGAACGGTACTCTCAGCTGCGACACCATCTCCATAAACGGCATTTTTTTTCTGTTTGTACATAATTTTTCTTTTCCGAAAATAAAAGAGCATGAAATGACGGAAAATGCACCTTATTTCTCTCCATTTTCACTTTTAACATAAACATACTTAAAATTCACAACTCCACACATAAATTGCAGAGGAAAACGCGTTGAAATGTAATCTTTCAGAATATATATGTATATGTCATACATGAATGTATATGTCATATGTTTCAGCTATGCGTGAAACGAATTTACATGTTCAAACGCTACCTATTGAAAAACGTTACGAATTTTTGTTCTAACCTAATATTTCACTACTTAAATAATAAATGTTAATTTGAAACGAAGATGGCATAAACATATATATAAAATATTACAAATATAAAAATACTATTGTTTTTTTTATTTTTCTTATTAATGCTATATTTATCTATTAGTTGATCTAATAAAAATGCATAAATAATAGAGATTTGCAGATTGTTGAAAAATTAGACCGACAAACTTTGAAGGGAAATAAGACTTCAAAATAAATATTTTTTGTTGATACTATTTTTCTCTTCTACGTTTTGTTTTAACCCTTAGCTGACACACGGGGTTAAAAGTATTCCAGAGTGTTTTTGAACGCAAATTTTTCATAGCTGCGCGCCAAATTTGGTTCTGTGGCGTCACCTAGTATTAGTCGAGGCTTGACCCAATATTGATAAATAAAACAATTATACACATTTTTTCTCGCTGGAATCCAAAATACCCCCTATAGCACGTACGTTATTATTTTGATATGTGTCAGTTAAGGGTTAATATAATATGGTATAAATAAATTATATATAAAAATTAAATTCCTCTATTAAGGCTCGGCTATTTCGCCACAGCTATATTGATTTATGACGTTATAGCACGAAAAATGACATATAACTTAGATAGTTTCATTTTTCGTGTTATAACGTCAGAAACCAATGTAGCTGTAAACGCTACAA
>NW_014555488.1:3007310-3033353 GCF_001313825.1 Dinoponera quadriceps
TATATATATATTTATTTATTTATTTATTTATTTATTTATTTACTTATTTATTTATTTTAATATTATTGTGAACTTAACACCGTTATATTTTCAAAACAAAATGGCCAATAATTTTGAAATCTTTATATAATGTTTGTGTATGAAAGAGAATTCACACCTTGATAGAAAAGCAGAAACCAATCAGAACTCGCTCTGGTAATAACCAGTACATAAAGCAAAAACTGTCAACTACCAGCATGAGTTCTGATTGGCTTCTGTTTTTCTGCTTTCTGTTTTTCTGTCAAGGTTTGAATTCTCCCTTAGTTTTTTTTTTAGTTTCTTTAATATCATAGTAATTTTTCATCAAAATCTAATTTTTAGTTTAAAAGATTGTTAGAGAAAATCGAATTCAATATTAATTTCTTTTCTATATTCATTTAATTTTCTTTTTTTACGCTGAATGGAAACTACAAATGTCGCTCGCTTATTTCTTTCTTTAAGCTATGTCTACAGTAGGTGCAGTAAGCCTTAAGCCGTAAGAAATTGAACAATCACAATCGATTATTCTCCACTCTTTACATTCGACTGTGATTGATCAAATTCTTACGGATTAAAGCTTATTACGCTTATTGTAGACAACGCTTTATAGTTCTGTACTTCCTTCTTATTATATTAGGGAGTTTTTGCAATACCGTCTTTTAGATACGGTAAACGCTAAAGTGCGTTCCGATATTCACTGCCAATACTGCGAATCTACAGTTTGTGTTATGTATCTATAGATTTGAAGTGTTGGCAGTGAATATCGGAACGCATTTTAGCGTTCATCGGATTTGAAAAAACGTTATTGCAAAAACTCCTTATTATAATTAAAACATCGCACATTGCAGCATACAACACGCGGCGCTTTTATTTTACCAGAACTTGAACAAAAATATTAAAAGTAGAAATTAAAAATAGCACGCTAATCTCAAGAAACACATGTAAAAATTGCCAACTTTAATTGCAAATATCTCAGCTCTCGAACGGTCAATCTTTTTCTAATTGCACGAGCAGTTAAATAATATTTCAATACATATTATACGCGGTTTCATCGAATTCATCGAATCAAACTCGTTTCGCCTTACAACCTCCTTATAAGTGAAGTTAACGATTCCGCATAGCGAAATTACGCGGAGCTTTGCGCGATGACCGTAATACCCAGGTAAACAAACGAGCGTCATGATTCGTTTGTTTCCCAATGACGGCAGATTTATCGTTTCGCCGCGTCCGGTTCTTCAAACAATTATCTCGCACAGTCCGAAAATAAATTAAACGATATACCTCTCCCCCCGAAGCGAAGAAGCGACCCAGACGCGCGAGACGTCGAAGGTACGTCGAGATTCCGCGCGAATATCTCCCGATATCCCGTGGAAGCGCCGCGTGTCGACGGCGACAGTTACAGGAAGGGGGGTTATTCTTGCAGAGGCGGCATCGACGGACGTAGTTGGTAGCGGCGAAACACCGAACGACGACCCGGCTGAGGGTTACCGTACGGCGAAGTTGTCCTGCACGACAACGTCATCCGACATGGTGGCGTCGACTCAGAGCCTGGACGACCCGGGTGTCAACCACCCGGCTAACGCGACCAGCGGCGACCGCCAGCAGCAACAGCAACAAGAGCGATACGGTCATGCCTACAGATCGGCCCAGACCGCACAGGATAAGCGATCTCGGCTCAGCAACGTGATCAACAACTTACGCAAGAAGGTACCAGACGGAGCTGCCAGAAGCGCCGTGGCTTCCGATTCACCGAGGGAGGAGGAGGATGACCGGACCAGCATCGAGAGGAACCTGGAGAGCCTGCAAAAATATGTGATGACGATGCTCAGCAACGTAATCGATGATGAAGAAGACAAAGAAGACGTAGTGGGTGGCAAGAACGGGGACAAAACAAAGGAGCCTTCAGGCGAGGGTGACATCGAAGCTGCTGTTGTGCCACAGTTAGATGACGCCACAATGACCAGCTCGAGCGCCACGGAAAAGAATGTTGAATTTTCGGAAACTATGGATCATCCGGAAATAAAGAAAACGACAGAAGAAAGCATCGAGGACTCAGAGATCGAGACAAAACAAGAGTCGAAGAAACAGCTCCGGACGACGAAGGAAGGATGTATAGATATCAATAAGAAAGAAAAGTCATTGGTTAGCTGTGACCAAGATGATCGGAACATTTTATGTGAAAAGACAGAACCTCGGACTCTGGACACAGTCGTGATTGACAGACTGAGCGAACATCAGGCGGACGAAAGGGCGAATGTCGATGATGGCAGAGGAGGAGAGGAGCACGAGGACACAGTGTTGCACGGCATCTGCAAGGAGATGTTGCAGGACCTAGTGAGCAACATCGACTTAGGGTTGAAGGAGACCACCAGCCAGGAGATGTTTAAGACCAGCCTGCACTGCAGTCTACCCTTGGAAAAGGTAGTGTCAGTGCTTCAGAACTGTCAAGTAGGTGAGTCGCTCATCTCGCGGGTTGCCTTGGCGTCTTCAAGCTCATCGACCAGCAATATGGCGCAGAGTTCGATTCAGAAGCTATCGCCGTCAAAACTCTCATCCTCTACCGTCCCAATCAGGCTGCTCTGTCTGTACTGCGACAGGAAGTTCGTGTCTATATCCTTGCGACAGCGACATACCGAGAGGGTACACCAACTCGGCGGCGGTAGGAGATCCGAGAGAAATCCACGGAAACCTTCTCAAAACTGCCAGTATTGTTCGGAAAGATGCGCCGACACGTTAGAAGGGCTGTTTCAACACATGGTCAACAATCACGGGGACAAGTATCATGCGTGCGTCCCATGTTCGACGAGGTTCCCTACACGGGAGGTTCTGATGGGACACACGAGCGAAGTGCATGACAGCGGTCAGGCTCAGGTAAATATCTTGGAAGCCGATGAGGACTATCTTCTCTCTTTTCTCCCTTCAGTTACTCTGCATGTTATTAAAATAGAATGTAGATCTTTACTCGCGAGTTTCTTGTTTCTCACAGAGAGGCGCATTAAAGCTTAAACACAATGAAAGGAACAAGGAACAAAGAATTAAATATAGAGAATTAAGAATAAGTTATAGTTTAAAACAATAAAAGAATAGAGAATAAGATGTAAAAACGTTTCAATTTAAGGAGATATTCTCATTCGAAACATCGTTCTCAAATAAGATGATTTTTGTAAATCTTTTTTGAAGAAACTATATGACATACAATTCTGAAGTTTTCTACAAATATTTATATTTTTTATATTTTATATTTATATTTTAACTGTATATAATAATTTCGAATATTAATAAAGTTATATATAATTTTGTGCAGTGTTGAACAAAAGTTTCGTTTGCCACGATTTCGGATGTTGTAGGCTTCTAAAATCAAAACGGCAAACAAATTATTAAACTATAAACTTGTGGCTGTCGTTTCTATCACGATGCGAAGTAAAAATTGATTTTTGACAAAATTGCACGACTTAAAAGAAAAAAGTCAATTTTTGGCCAGATTTTTTTCAACTTTGGGAGCTTTTAAAGTTTTTTTTCAGCCTTAAAAATTGAAATATTGACTTTATCATGATAAAAGCAATAGTCACAAGTTTGTAATTTAACCCTCCAGGTGCGCGTTCAGAAATTCTACTCGATAAAATAAAATTTATGAACTAATTATGACATTTTCTATCTTGATTGGTCAATTAAAGACTATTTTACCCGTCGAGTAGGATTTCTAAACGCATTCTAGCAGACGCGTGTGATGTATTTTACATCTCACGCTTCTTTTTTCTTAGATTTCATATAGAAACAAATTTTTTTCAATACTACCCTTCTCAGTACCTTTCCTTAATCCTCTTCTTAACTTATAAAGTTGACAGTGAATTTTATATTTAGTATCTTCTATCAAAGTCATTAAAATCAACTGAGATATAGTTTACGTCACACAAGTCCACTCACGTTACATATTTCTATTCTCGTAAAGATAGTATCGTAAAAATCATGAAGTTAAATAAAAATGATATGATTAATACAAACTCTATATTACTATTGTATTATTATTTTATTGTGCATTGCTGATTGATCGTAAACCTAATCTAATAATTCAGTTTCATATACATATATAATAATTTTATCATATTACATATACATCATATAACATTACTTATATAACGCATCTGCACTTTCTGTACTTTAATCCATTAATTGGTTAATAAATCTTCTTTCATAATTATTTGAATCATATGATATCGACAACAACCCGGCCAGTCCAAAGTTTGACAGTTCATTCTACACCAACGTGAGCTGCAACATCCGCGAGAACCTACTGCACCAACTGGACGGTAAACTGTAGACGATAAGCAGCTTGTCGTCGACGTCCGCATCGGTCGCGAACATGACGACGACGATGACGACAGAACCGAAGTCATAGGCAAAAAGTCATTCTCACTGTCCCAATAAACACTAACAGTAATATTACAACAATGTTATAATTTCGTATTCACCAATGTAACTGTTATATCACATTACACTTACATTAATGAATGAGAAATTATAACATTAATGAAATGTTACTGTTTATTGAAATCTACGTAGATTTTCTAAATTTAACATGTTTGTAGATTAATAATAAGAAAAGATGCATATATTGATTTTCTTATTACTATTATGATTTTACTAATATTTTTATCAAATTACAGAGAAGTTATAGAGAAATATGTTTTATAGTTAAAAAAAAATTCTAAAAGTCACCTACAAAACGAAATGTTCTAAATGAGAATACCTTTTTAAAACCGAAATTATTATTATCTAATAAACCTCTTCTTTTATCACTAATACTATCATTTTCTTAATAATGATCGATTGATTCAAACTGATTTCTACTTGCATATTAGTAGAATTTCGACAGTGTTCCTAATCTTAGTTAGCCATTTCTTTAATTTTGATTGAAGCATGGTTGTTTGTATGTCAAAATTTAATTCTTTGTTCTGAATTTCCTATATTTAATTCCTTGTTCCTTATTTCTTTCATTGTGTCTGAGCCCTTATTATCTTCCTTATTTTTTCCACAATTGCTGTTATAGATCGATTCTACAAGAAAAGAACTAATATCTATATCAAGCTATATTTACACGGCAACATTAATCTGGTTTAGTAACAATCGTATTTACTGAACTCGTCCAATCAAATGTAAAAACTCACTAATTACAGTTGTTGCTAATTGCCGGATTAACGTTACCGTGTAATAGGATTCATAGATTTTCTTTGCTTTTTCTTCCTTCCCAGTTCTGTAATTATCCGACCGCTGATCTTGAGCTACTTGTCAGCTCCTGCAAATAAAATTCTCATCTGCATCAGAATCTTCTGATCGGGAAAAATTGATGTGTGATAAAACTGTCTAAAGGTTAATGCAAATATCGTTCATTTTATACAAGTCTCCGAAAGTACAAACACATCGCTCACTCGACATCAGACCAAACGTCCTTTTTCTTTCCAGCCGGACAAAATCAAGGAAGGCTCGCCCTGCAAGGAATTCTGCGGCCCAAACCTCCGCGAGAAAGTGAATGTGTCGTCGGTCCGAAAGAGAAGACCGGACGAGGGGGAATCAGAGAGTCAAGGCGACGCTCGGACGAAACTCATCGGGACGCGAGAGTCCGTCGACAACAACCCGGCCAGTCCAGAGTTTGACAGTTCCTTCTACACCAACGTGAGCTGCAACATCCGCGAAAACCTACTGCATCACCTGGACGGTAAGCTGCAGACGATAAGCAGCTTGTCGTCGACGTCCGCATCGGTCACTGTTGCGAACACGACGACGACGACAACAACGACGACGACAATGACAACGACAGAACCAAAGTCACAGCAGCAACAAACGCAACAGTCCTATTACGAGCACAATCAGATTCAATTTCCCATCGACATCTCGTTGACCGCGGCGACACCGGTCTACAGCAAGGACTACACGGCCGAGGAGTACGAGAACTCGAGCGAGTACGCCCGTAAAGCCGGTAAGACCAGTAGCGGTTCGCGGCCGCGCAGAGTTTCCTTCGAGAAGTACAATTTCCCGCGGAAGTACGACGGCAGGGGTCAAGATTGGACGTCCTCCATCAAGGATCTCAGCAACTTCGACATTTCCACGCAGCTGTTGCTCAGCAAGAAGCAACAGCTGATCAAGGAGCGCCTCACCATCAGTAGGGTAGGTCAGACCTCCGTGCCGCCGGCCAACGAGAACACCGAGGTGCGTGAGCCGGAACAGTCGGCGACGACGGTTAAACAGGAGAGCACCGACGACGCGACTTCCGCTCCCGACGCGATCCGCTGCGACCTCGGCGAGCCGCCTCCGTGCGAAATCAAGCAGGAAACGACGGCGGTGACGTCGAGCGCGGAGTCCGCCGCGTCGTCAAGCTCGAGCAAATTTACAACGGATTTCAACTCCGAATTCGCGGACTTTATGCAAGTGGCTAGGCGGGAACAGGGCACCAATGAGACGACCGACATCCAAGAGGAGGTCGTGCGTGCAGAGTTGAGCGGCGAATGGGCGAGACCGCGGATCTACATCTGCGGCGCTTGCGGCTCCAGACATGTAAGTGTGTCGACACTATATTTCTTTTTTATCATATTAACGACCCGATCTTTTATTTTCCGATTAACTTGTGGTTCAGGCTTAACCTGATAAGCGGCTAAAAATTATGTTTTTCCATTCATGATTAATCATCAAATGTTATAGGTTACCGTTACAAAACCATTAGAGAGTTTAATGATTAACCGTGAATAGAAAAACAATTTTTGCATTATCATCAGTTTAAATCTATATAACAAGTTAACCAGAAAATGAAAAACCAGACTCAAGTATCTCGAGGTTGAAATATCGACTGAAAACATAAAGATTGTATAGAAAAAATTTTTTGTTGAATTTACCTGACGATGAGCACAAACCAGGCGACTTGAAATAAACCAAAAAATCGTTCCCTTCAATATGGCTGGGTATTTAAGGAACACCCTGTTTATCAGTTTGCATATGAAAAGAAAAATTCGGTTAAATTTACATGACAATGAACGAACCAAATGCGTCTTGATTGAAGAAAACAGATTTTCTGGTCGTAAGAATCGAATTTGTTTCGTAAAAACCAGAAATTCTGTTTCCTTCAATTAAAACGCGTTTGGTTCGTTCATTGTCATGTAAATTCAACCGAACTTTTCTTTCTATGTGCGAACTCATATACAAGATATTGAAGTCTTGAGGAAAATATAAATGTCACACAGGCTTTAGGATATTTTATTGAAACTTGATGTAAGCTTATAATATTTCGGGACTGACATTTCGAAAATATAATGCCAAAAAAATAAAAAATTATGAATGAAACAAATGAATTGTTGGAAATGACCACCTTCCGCCATAATACACCCTCCTTCTCAAAGATTGGCGTACATACTCAAAGATATCAAGTGTGTTGAAGAACCGAAGTCTGTTTTTGTATTTTCCTTTGCTGCTAATTTTGCTTTTGTTTTTCTGACTGGTATTTCAAATAGATTGTTATCACACATTTAAATTTTTTTCAAAGCACCTTATATTTCGGAAATTAAGCCGTTTAGGACACATATTTTTTTTTATGTGAAATAAATCGCTCCCTTGAGTACTTGGTTGGGTATAAAAATTAGTCTAATAAATAAAATCTACTTTGTATGTTTATTTACTTTTAATTGGCGAATAAGTAAAAATTGTAACGTTATATATCATAACGTTGCCATCCAGTCACTTAAGTCACCTTTTGTCACTTTTTCCTGAGCTGCCGTTAAATTTATAAAATATATAGACGAGTTCTATGTATATTTTTTGCCGTCTCATCTGCTATCGATTGCCGCTCACTCATCGGTCCGTTGTTTTAGCGTTCGTACTTGTATCGTTCATGTCCTTTCCTTGTTACGAACTTTCGTATCGTATTATAAAAAAATTCGCTGTATGTTACGTTATCTAAAAATAAACTTGGGAAGAGAAGCGTAAGTGTTACATTTTTGTTTAAATGACCTTAGTTACTCTTAGGATGACAAAAAATGTTTTATTTGACAAAAAATATCGCCTTTCGTCACTATTTTGATGTCTGAGAGTTCACTTTTCGTCACCTTTTCTGTCAAGAAGCAGTCACTATTTCACTTTTTTTGTTCCAGTGGGGCTGGATGGCGGCGCTGATATCAATGAATATATGATATAAATGTAATATCGATGAATTATGTACGATAAGAAAATTCCGAGCGAACTTTGCGAACAGTATAACGATTAGTGTGTGATCAATGGCTTCACAACAATGTTCCAAGAGCCGCTGCATTGTACAGATATGACCATTGCAAGAATTTTCACGACTATAAATTATGAACAATATCCAAATCTTCTGTACACGGGATTTAAGATATTATTGTCGCGTGCCGGACAGTGCATTTCAATTGGCATGAATGTAGTCTAGAATTTATCAAGCAGTGTACTTGATCTTTGACATTCGCGCGCGATACATTGGAACCGATGATGAGCGGTTCGCTGCTCTTCCAAATCGCCGACTCATTCGCGCGATTTGTCTCCGCGGACCTATAATGACGGCAAAAATAATTATTTAATTGCAATTTGTCGTTACGTAGACACTGCACCAGTGCTCCTTCAATTTCGTTATAACGGATAACAACGGTAACGAAATATCGTCGAAATATCATCCACTGTTACCTGTCGCTTCGTTTTCCGCGACAGCACAATGCAGCATGAAATTTCGAGAGGAAAGAAAGAACCAATAGGGAAACCATCCAGTCGCGTTAATCTTATTTGCGACCAGCGACATACGTATCGACTGATGAACCGAGCATTCCGCGGGGTGAAACGGGAAACTGACGAAGTGAAGATTGAGAGAAGAAAAGAAAGAGGCGGACAGTTCGTTTGTCCTTTTTTCCCGTCAATTTTCTGCCCACGTCAATTTTTTTTCCTATCTCACATGAGAATCTGACGAATCGAGAGTAGCATTCTTTTGCTGCCGCGGCGAAAGTATAGGAATGCTCGGGTCTATCTATCTATATATATATGTATGTATATATCGTGCGTGTATATATATATATATATATACACACAAGATATATATAGGTCGTTGGCCTCCGGCAACGACCGTGAGAATGTCCCGGGCGAATTCGCCCACCGAACGTCTTCATGGAAGCAACGTCGCCGGTAACGTCGCTCTTGCAGATGACGCTGAAGGAAATGGAGGATCACAAGGTCGCCACACACCAACACGTGCTGTGTTCGCACTTCGAGCTGGTCGGTGACCAACGCGAGCACTACCAACATCTATACCTGCCGGGACGCGACGCACCCAACGAGGAGGCGCGATGCTCCACCTCGCCGACGGAGACGGCGTGCACCAAGTGCGCCAAGATCTGCCACGACACCGCCGAGCTGCACCGGCACATGCTCGAGTGCGGCGGCGATCACGCCTGGCTGCTCGGTCTCACCGGCAGCGCTCGGAAGAAGTGCAAGTGGCGGCCGTTCGGCAGCCGCAGCCGCAGACGACGTCAGCGCGGCATGAAGAGGAGCATCCAGAACTCGCAGAATTCGTCGCGAGTCAGCACGCCCAAGGAGAAGCAGCAGCCGGCCGGGCCCCGGGTCCGACCGAGTGACCGTAAGAGATCGAGTTTTACATGAGCGCGGAGAGTGATGAGCTCAAGTCAGACCTCGAGCTTTTGGGTAGTCGAGATAAAATCTTCGTGTGGACGAAGAATTTCTAGAGAGGTGTAGAGAATTTCAAGTATCATCTCGAGTTTTAAATTAGGCAAAATGCCATGCTTACACAGAGAAAAGGATTTCTTCAGGTTTAATATACGTGTTTGTTTGAATTTGGGTTTATTTAATATAAATAACATAATTTAATATCATTTTGTTTGAATGAAAATGTTATTGTTTCACTGAAGTAAGCCATATTGTTTGATGGAAAAAACACTATTATTTAGAGGAAATGATATTTGGTTTTCAATAAAGAAATTTACTCCATTATACACTACCAGCCATTAATTTGAATAAAATTATTTGGGTTTTGGTAGTTCAAGTAAAAAGGAAACACACGTAACTGTAATTACTAGTTTATTGCAAGGACTTTATATAATATCAATTAAATTTCGCACATAATATTGAAGTTAAAACGATATTTTCACTCAGATTTTATTTTGGTTTACGTATCCACCTTTAGCTTTAATCACAGCTTCACATACTGAAGGCATTCTGACAGTTCACTTTATCCAAAATTTCTAGTCCAATTTGCTTCCATTTTTCTTGTAGAACTTCCCAAAGATTATTTGTACTTGTACTACAAGATGAAATATACTTCGGTCACTAGAAATTCGATGGTTAGTATTACATTTAAATGAAAAAGATATTTTAACAATTAATAGGAAGCATTATGAACTCCTTTTTGATAAAAATGTATACATTTGCTACTTCTTTTATAACATTAACTAGATATTTAGTCATTTATTGAAATTAATGGTCGGTATTGTATATTAAATATTATTCCACTGAAACAAAAAAGTTCGTCAATATCTTTTTAACATATTATTTCTTTCAAATAACTCATTATTTATGATTACCATTGTAATGTTTAGATGAAAAACAAAAGAAATATGTTGTCAGATGTAAAGATTGTTTGAGAAATCAAACAATCCTGTTTGTTGAATCACACATTCATTTATTTGCTCCTTTCTAAAAGACAAATTTTTTTCAATTAAAGAAATCTTATTGAACTCAAAGAAATCTTTTTTTTTTCTGTATAAATGTGAAAAATTTCCGAAGAGAGGAATTTAAATATTATCGTCTTAGCACGAAAGAGAGAACAAGAGAGGAATTCTCGAATTCCACTTGCTCGCTCGCTCGCTCGGTTTCGTAACCAATCCGCTGAATTCATTTTCAGGCGAGAGCATTCAAAAGATGCTGGCCAATTTACCGCCTAAAAGGGCTACCAGGAAAATCCTGCAAGACAACGCGCTACGTACCCAAGGCAGACTTCGTAACGTAAGTAATTCAATAGCGCGCGGGAACAATGACTGCCTTACCTCAATAATACACGCGATCCGCAATTGAATCGATATTAGAATCGTAAAGGGTATTACCCCACTGCCGATTATAATTGCCGGCTGATTTAATTAGGATATCGGCGGCGCAATATCTGGCGTTAATGGGCTCTCTCTATAAAGCTTCCGCGATAATATGGCGGGATATCGAAGCGCGTTCCCGGTAATTTCGATTCAAATTACATGAAATCTCATGTTACGGCATCCTTAGAGTCGAACGTAATAAATATATACTACGCACAACAATTAGGAATATCCACTTGACGCTTCCTGAAAAAATAGGTAAGATTCAAGCAGCTGAAACTTTGTCAAAAGTTATCGAAATTCAAATCCAAAAAAAGTTTACAAAGCTTGAAGTCTCTATTTTCGAATGATCTTTATTATTTTTTGGTGCAATTAATTTTAGTAATTTTTACATACCCAAAATTACGAGCTGGGCAAAGTGGAAAATTATTTCGCTACTTTTAGACGTGTCACGAGCGCAAGGAAAAGTCTGAGAAAATTTTCGACCTTTCCTAGTGAAAGATGAAAGTTTTTTTTTATAATTTACTTTTGGGGCGAAATTTCTTTGAAATTTCTCATTCCCGAGTTATCAAGGATTAAAGAAGAAATGAATATTTTAACTTTGATCATAACTCTGTTAAAAACCATTGTACAGCAATTCGGAAAATGGATATTTAAAGTTGAAACTTTGCTCTATCAAACGGTATAATTGCCAATATTTTTTGTGGACACGTTACAAACAGGTAAAAATATCGTAAATATTCGCAAATTTTTATTCTTTCATTCAGACTCAGAAAACAATTATGTAAAACAACAATAAAGTTCTTTCTTATCTTCACGATTTTTTGAAGTTTTAAATAAACTGACTTTGAAAAAAATCGCTTAATAGCTGTGACACTTTTTTATAATAGATACTATGATTTTATGGGGCAAAACGTATTGATTATTGTGGAATTGTTTAATTTCAGTGAAAATAGAGGGGAAATTAAATATAACATTCAATGAGCGTTAAAAAATTGTTTTCTATTACTCTGGTAATATATTGAATTTGAGCGAGTGTCAGTATAAATCAAAAAAATTTTTTATCAAAAATAAATTTTTTATGTTTTCTTCTTTAACCGTTGATATCTCGGAAATGAAAAATTGTAAAAAAATTTCGAAGGAAATAAATTATAGAGAAAATTTTAATCTTTCACATGGAAAGTCGAAAATTTTCTCAGATTTTTTCTTATGCCTGTGATACGCCTAAAAATGACGATAATATCTTCCGTTTTGTTCAATCCATCGATTTCGGTATGTAAAAATTACCAAAATTAAAAGAACTAAAGGAACGATAAAGGTCGTATGAAAGTAGAAACTTCAAACTTTAAAACCCTTATTTTAGATTTGGATTACGATTTAATTTACAGCTGCTTAAACCTTACCTACTCGTATTTTTTGAGGAAGTGTCAAGTGCTTCCCTAATTGTTGAGCGTAGTGTATTCGCGTTTGTGAACCATTTTCTGATGCTTTGCTAATAATTCGTTGTCTCTTCTTGCTGGCGAACCTCCAAAAACAATTTCGGAATGTCTTTTCGATAACGCTCTGGACGGAAAGCCGGGCATACGTGAGAAATGATCGATGGAGCTCTAACTGAAATCGCCGAGCTGGCGGCAGGCTCGGCACAATTTTGCGTATTGTCGGCACGTTGTGAACAACATAAAACGCCACCACCGTCGGTTAACCCCGGCCGACCCAAATATTCCAAATAATCGAGGGAGAGTTACGAAAAAGCCGAGACTCGTCGAAATAATGATAAAGCGTTATTGCCTTGCGCGCCTTGTCGCACACGAGCGGTGGCATCGATTAGTTGACACGCGCGTTGGTCGAAGCACACATTCATCTGTGTCGCGATTGTGCGGACACGATCGTGCAGATAGGACGATTTTTACGCTGCCTTTGTGTGACGTACTGTTCTTCGCAAAACACTTCTTCCTTCAACTAATATAATTCTTTTATTTGTCTTACGGTCCCCTGACCATAAAACCATTTAGTTTTTAAGTAATACACAAGAAAGAGAATATGTATGTTGAAAAGACTCTAGGCTCAAAGTTCTAAACTACATTGAAAGAGAAGTACCACCGTTCAAGTAACATTTACTTCATCCAAATAGATACTTCAATATTCTTTAGCAAATATTTATTATACGCATATAGAAATACGGGAGTATAATTGTCTATATAGGTTGTATCTCAACTCCACCAACATACTCACTGGATAGATTCTACTTAAAAATAAATGAGTAAAATGTCTTAGTAAATATATGTTTTCAAACGTTTAATTTCTAAAAGTAGCTGCCACAATCTTAGTTATAAAAAAAAATATACATTTCATGTTATTCAATAAATCGTATTTTACAAATAAGTAACTAGAGTCATACTGTTATAAAAATTATTCAAAATGTTTGCTTACCTTATCAATGCATAACTGATATCTGTGGAGTAAAGACACGCTTTTTTTCTTAATACGTCTAATTACGTTTTTTTCTTAATTCCACTCACGACAAATAGTTATAATATACTAACGTAATAATAAATGATTTTTCAGTTAATATTCAGAAATATCAAAATTGATAAGTCAAATTATCTTCAAAAACAGATAAATGGATGGCATTCTTAATCCACTTATTACAACACATTTTCTTTCATCGTTGTCATCTTTTAAAAGTTGTATCTGAAAAACTAAACTTTTGCAGGCATATATTTACTAAAACATGTTTTACTTATTTTTCAATATAGAAATATGTTCTGTAAGTTTGTCGGTAAAGTTTAGATAAACCTTATATACAATATGATATTCTTTCTATTCTATTTCTTTGTATAAATAGACATTTACTTGCATGTATTAAAATAATTGCGACAAGTATTAAATTCATAATACATTAGACTCCCGTATAACGCGAATTTTTACAATGCGAATTCCTATAACGCGCCAAAGATATTGCGACTTCTGTTTTCATATAACGCGATTCTTCGTACAACGCGCCGACTTCTTCTGTTTCATCGTTGTTTTGACGCGGTCACTCTTAACCCATTAGCTGCCACGATCCCCATTTGGGGATCAAAACAAAACATAATTTGAATATAATTATACTGTTACACAACTTTTTGTGATATATATAACTTATCCGGCCAAAAATTTCAAAAAAAAAATTTGGCAGTTAATGGGTTAATATAACGATAAGGAAAAGTATTTTTCAATTAAAACAAATTTTTTTAAACATAATACATAAATTTGTATAATTATAATTTTATTAAATTTCAATGAAATAAAAGATTTTTTAGTTGGCATATTAATAATAATTTCAAACATGTTATTTTAAATTATACGCGTTATGCGAGAAAAATTCCCATACAACACGATTTCCTATAACGCGAATTTATATAGCACGTAATGTATTAATCGCGTTATACGGGAGTTTACTGTATTGTGAGAATATCAGAATTATATTTAGAAAATATTCATTGGACAGGAAAAGCTAACTTTAAAACCACTGAGTTTATTAAATAGAAAAGAAGTATTACATAATTCTAGTCTATAAATTTAAAATTTTTAATATAAATTTAGGATTATTTTACACGTACATTCAGTAATTTATTTACAAATTATAATATTGCGTTCAAGTAAATAATATTAGCTATTAATATATACTTAAATTGATAAATTGATAAAAAATATAACTTAATTTAGGAGGCTGAAAAACAGGTAATTATGCTTATTTGATTCTAATACTTTTTCTCTGTGTAGAAAACGTGTTTCCAATTTCCTTCTTTTTAAAGGTTTTATGAAGAAGATGGACAAGTCTTTTAACAATGCATGTTACTATATATCGCATAAGATTGCAAAACATATAATGTAAATGTAATTGAAATTTGAGCCATATGTCTTGCGATATACAGATTTTGCAGAAAACAAGTTAACGAAAGGTTTTATTACGTTCATTATGAAATATAGTACAGCAACTTTCGCGCGAGGAATAAAATAATTAAAATCCCAGAAGGCGAAATTGTTGCAACAATGTCACGGTCGAATCCGGATCGGGCGATAAGCGGCCACCGATACCGTCGTTCGTTGTAGCAGCATCTTTGGGTTCTGTTGAAACAGGTGCAGACCAGAACGAGGCCTCGCATGATCGGCGACAACTGGTCCGCTTCTCGCATCTCGCGCAATAAAGCGGCCCTGAGAAACAAGCTGCTGAAGAACGCCAAGTCGATCCAGCGGAATCGCTGTCGAAGCGACAACATATCCGCGGTGATCGAGAGTGTCGTGAGGAACTACCAAGAGAACGACAAGAAGAAACCGGACGATGACGGCGAGAGCGGCGAAACCGAGGGGAACAGAAGCAAGGACGCCAAAGAGATCAACGAGAGCCCGTCGAAGGCTTCTTCCGACCTGGCCGATTGGACGATTCGGTCGAAGGTCGTAGGCCGACTCAAGGTCCTCGGCAAGAGGAGGAACGTGAAGACGAGCCCGCGACTTCAAAACAGAAGCGCCGACAAGCTGGCGCATTTCAAGGCCAAGAACAAGCCCGTGAAGTTCAAGAACGTCGCCACGTCGCAGACGAAGGACGACGTGAGCGGCGAGGAAGCATCCTCTCCAAAGAGTACACCAAAGAACACAAAGACGACGACGACGGCGCCGAAAGCGACCGACAAAGATGACAACGTCACGACTGACGACAAGAAAACTTGGACTACTTCTAACAAGAACAACAAGCTGTCGGCTGCACCGAAGAAGAAACGCCCGGTGGACCCCGTGGCGTCGCTGAACGCCTCCATCAAGGCGAAGTCGCAGCTGCGCACGCAGGACGGTAAGTTCGCGCGCAACCCGAACTCGCCGGCGAAATCACCGGACCAGCGCTCGGCCAGCAAGGACTTGAATACTTTAGAACTCGCTACCAGCGACAGCGGCCTGAGACGTACTCCCCGCCAATTGGACCCGAAGGCGCGCGAGAGGAGCGCGAATGACCTCAAATTTGAACAGGAATGGCATAGGTTGTGCGCCAGAATGGAAAAGAAGGAAAAGAGACTCAAGGCAATTAGGAAGTCGAAAGCGAAATACGAGGAGAAGCAGAGCAAAAGCACCGACTGGACGGAGACCAAGCCGAAGCTGCGAGCTGTACAGAAATCGACGAAGAGAGCCGACCCACTCCAGCCACCGCGAAGAGTCACCCGGCTGTCCTCGGACAGCGACAAGATGCCGACCTTGGAGCCGGCCGTGCAGATCTCCTCGAACGAGGAGTACCCTGAGAAATCGGCGAACGATCTGCCGATTCTGTCGCCGGTCGCGGCGTCCCTGCAAGAGCAGAAGTCCACCTCGAAGGAGAAGGAGAGCGATATGGAGACTGATACCGAGACGGGAAAGCCCGCGAAGGAGCACAAGCCGAGGGGGAGGAGGCCGAAAGAAGAGACGAAGGACACCGCGAAACGGAAGGAAGTCGACGCGACTGAGGGAAACGAGTCTCCCAGGCATAATACGAAATCACCGAAGGAAAGGAGAGGGAGAAGGAGGAAGAGAAGCTCGTCCATCGAAAACACTATTACCGGCGACGACAAGAAGGAGGAGAACGAAACGACGATCGGCAAGAGAGACTTCAAGTGGAAAAAGAAGGAGACTCGAAGCAACTCGAAGACCAAGCTGGAGAAAGACACCGTGAAGAATATCCCCTTCGAGGTGAAGAAGAAGCTGCTGCGCTCGGTCAGCAAGGACTTGAATACTTTAGAACTCGCTACCAGCGACAGCGGCCTGAGACGCACTCCCCGCCAATTGGACCCGGAGGCGCGCGAGAGGACCGCGAGGCACGTCAAACTCGCAGAGGAATTTGATAGGTATGAAAGAATAGAAATGAAGAAAAAGAGACTCAAGGTAATTAGGATGTTGACTACCAGGTACGCCAATAAGAAGGCTAATGATAAGACGAGTCTGGAGAAGAATGTGGTTAATAGCGCGGTGACGAGCAAACGAACTCATCAGGGCAGGAAAAGGGACGGTCGAATAGGCGCGAAGACGAAGCGGATTGCGATCGACGACGTCGAAGGTAAGATTGACAGCAAGCAAGCGTCGTCCATCTGTCCTCAGTTTAACGCCCGATTGAGCGGTGCCGAACCAGCTGCGGAAGTCGAAAGTGATGGAAAAAGAAACGAATCGTCGGAGAAACGTCGAAACAAATCGTTTGAAAAAACCGCCTGTGCGATGGAGGGAGAACAGAATCCTGGTGAAACTGTTGCGCCGGCCGGAAAGGAAACCAAAAAAGGAGTCGAGAAAACTATCGAGAAGATTGACAAGGGCAACAAAGTCGATAAAAGTGTCAACAAGAACGATAAAACTGACAAAAGCGATAAGATCATCAAGAACGACAAGGTCGATAAAAACGACAAAGGCGATAAGGACGACAGGATTGACAAGGTTAGCAAAGACAATGACAAAGTCAGTAAAGTAGGCAACAAAGATGATAAGATCAGCAAAGAAGACAAGGTCGACAAAAACGACAAGGTTATTAAAGATAAAAAGGTCAGCAAAGAAAACAAGGTCGACAAGAACAACGCGGTAGATATGAAGAAGGTCGACAAGAACGACTTGAACGACAAAGTCGACATGAATGATGACAAGAACAACAAAGTCGACTTGAAGGACAAAATCGAGAAGAACGTCCAAGTCGACAAAATTGACAAGAACAAGGATAACAACTGCGATGTCTATCAGGATCCAGCGATGAACTTAAGCCTGAGCCATTTGCTTGAGACGAGCAATTCCGTCGACAGCGGCAAGGAAAATTCCTTGGAAACCTCTGTGAACGTTCACAAGCTGAAAGCGACAAGACCCAGAAAGGGAACGCGTCGGGAGCGAGCGTCGAGGAAGAGATCGCTGAGCAACGTCATCGGCATCCTAACGGAGGGTATGAACATCCCGGTGGAGACACAACAAAGCGTGGTGCTAACGGTGCAAACCAGCCTGGACAATGATCCGGATCGGTTGGTGCGTAACGGTGTCGCGCAACAACCGACCGGCGAGAGCAACGTAGTCGCGGTGGACTCGTTCAGCGAGCTGGTCCTTGCCGACGGGACGTCGGAGAACGAGGCCGTGACGGCGAACGTGACCGCCGATCATCAACGCGCGGACGAGAGGAACGACCATCCTGACCCCGGCAAGGCGCAAGACGACCAAAACGCCTTCCCCAGTCAGAAAGCCGATGTATCGCCGAGGGTGTCTAAGCCGCGTTCACCGGCCAACGACATTATTCTCGACCTCTCCAGAAGAAAACACAAGAGTAAGGGTGGTTCCTTCCTGGAGAAGATCGTATCGAAGATAGCTAAGCAGAAAGACGCCCTACTGGTGGAGGGTGAAGTTGGCACTCTGCTAGACAGCGCGGCCGACGAGTTGACCAGCATCCTCGACGAGGTCGTGCCGCCGATCATACCCGAGAACGGAGCGAGCACGCCTAGTCAAGCGAAAAACGCAATTGACACAACATCTACCGATGTTGAATGCGCGACCGATTTGCTGAAGATTTCAGACAAACCCGAGGAAAGGTCGACGGAGGAGACTCATCACCAGAGTGAGAGTCCAGTTAAGATAAACAGTGCTGCGGATAATGAAATGAATGAGGAACTAAGCGACGCGATAAATGAGAATTCGCTGATCGAGCAAAAACCTTGCGAGAACAGTCCAACGTTGAATGAGGAGACGAGCAGTGAGATTCCACCGGCAGACGCCTCGACGGTAATTTCCATTTCGCTAGATGCCACGCAGAAAACAAGTCCAGAGAAAGTCGAGGAGCGGGAGAACGACAGATGGTCCGGAAGAAAATCCAGCAAGAGATCGTCGGAGGGTGCGAGATTGCAGAAGAAAGGCGAGCCGACGAAAGCCGTTGAGGAGGAACGTACTGAGGAAAATGCGAAGGACATCGTCGCTCGCAGACCGGAGGAAGCGCCCAGCTTTGAGAACGAACTCCTTCCGGAGAAAGAGGACGCGAAAGAAGTCGCGTCGACTTCGAAAGAAGTCGTGGAGATTTCGTGCGCGCACTCCGAGAGCGAGAATAAGAGCGTCAACGATGACCCGGAGCCGCCGAATTCGGAGAAGAACCTCGCGGACGATTACAACGAGTCGATTTTGGTGAAATCCACTGATCTTCCGGAAGTCGCTTGCGAAGACACGAGGAAATTAACGACGAACCCTGAAGAGGAGACCTCCGTGGACAAGATCGCGTCCGATAACACCAACGCTCCGTCGGGAGACTCGATCGATTCCCTGGAGAAGAGTGTCAAAAGCGGCATATCCGCTCAAAAGAAGAAGAGTCAAATTAACGCGAGCGAGCCTTCCTCTAAAGGAACGTTCAAGAGAAAATCGCAAGTCGCCTTGCTTCCTTCAATAGATATCCCGCAGGCTTCCGTGAACGACGAGGCAGAAGAAGTATCGACTTCCAAGTCATCCACCATGAAAGAATCTCTGGAATCGCTTGACGAGCAGTCGACAAAAGCCGGTAGTACCATCGGCGAGGACCCAGCTGCAAAGGAATCCTCGTCTCCAGTGGAAACGATATCTAAAAACCCCGCACGAGAAGCACAACCAAACGTCGACTCGAGCAACCCCGTTAACCCGTCATCTCCCAAAACGGTGAAGAAGAAACGTGGCAGAAAGAAGAAGTCATTAACCAACGAGCGTGTGAATCTACCGGACGACGAAGTCGCTTCGAACGGACAGCCAAGCGTCGCGGATCCCAACGAATTGCTCGTCAGCTTGGAGTCCTTCAAGGTGCCGAAACGCGGCGTAAAGAGGAAGTCGGAGGATGACCGCTGGAACGGCGACGGCATTCCCGAAGAGGCTCCCGACGTGGAGACGGACGAAACGGAAAAAAGCGTCGTCGAGAGGAAATCTAGCGCGACGAACTTGGGGAGATCGAGTTCCCCCGACTCGCTCAACGGCGACAGACCTTCGGTTCGCTTCAGTCTGAGGCTCAGGATGAACAAGAAGATCCTCTACTATGAGGAATACATGGGGGAAATGTTCTACTCCACATACCCCCCGTGGAGGAACGAGACGGACGACAATCGCGAAACGAGACGAGAGAACGAAGAAGCGGAAGTGGAGGCCAGCAAGAACGAAAAGGAGTCGCACGCTGACCCATCCTCCGAAGAGGCGCGACCGGAGTCCCGCAAAAAACAGCAGTCGTCGAACGAGGATCTCGTCGACCAGGCTGAGAGCACGGACGACTTGTCCGAGAGCGACTCCCGCAAGAAGCAGAAGAAGAAGAAGAGAAAGAAAGAGGAGGAGGACGAGTCAGCCGATGAGAACGCGCCGATCGACTCTTCCGTCGCAAATTCGGGCGGCGATAAGCGGAAATCGAAGTCGCTGCTCGACGAGCACCTGGATCTCTCCGACACGGATGACATGGACTTTCCTGCGGTCGCCCAAGCTCCGTCGGAGAGCACAAAAGTCTCGGAAGAGAGCAGCAACGTCGAAGAAGAATCGACCGTGAAGTCCTCGAGTCTGCCGAGCGAAAGCGCGACAAACGCGGTGACGAGCGCAGTGAACGACGACGACTCGTCCGCTATCTTGAAGCCAGCGTCGGACAATTACGACTCGCTGGAGGACCCGGTGACGCCGAAGAAACGCGCCGCCGGTAACTTCGTGGTGGTGCACACGAAGACCGGCGAGATTCTCATCGTGGAGAAGCGGAAGAAGCTGACGAAAGAGGCGGCGAGGTTCTTCTGCGACGTCTGCGCCACCAGCTTCACCCGCAAGAGCTCCCTGAAGAAGCACACGCAGTCGCAATCACACCTGTCGCAGGTGTTCAAGTCCACGAAGGTCGAGCCGGCCATCGACTCAGTGCTCGAGGAGACCAACAACGAGTGGGGAAACGATCAAACGTGCGATCAACGGACGAAGAGTGTCCTGGAGGACGCGCAGGAACTCGCCGAAAACCGCTCCCCCAGACCCTCAGGTCGCTTCAGTCTGAGGCTCAAAATGAGCAAGAAGATCCCCGACTCCGTCCCGTATACATACATCTCCAAGTGGAGGGACGAGACAGGCGACAATCGTGAACCGAGCGAGGACTATCCTGCTTACGCGGATTCGACGAGTCCCTTCATGGATCTTCGTACAACGAGGCAGCAGTCGCTGGAGGATGAACTGTTGGACGAAGAAATCTGCAAGATCACCGAGAACATGAGTCACGACGAGTACGTGTTGACCGACCAGCTGACACCGCAGCCGCCGGAGGCGTCGTCGACACCGATGAAAAAATCGGCTCCACGAAAGAGCGAAGAGCAGACACGGCACGGCGACAAGAAGCGGAACAAGTCGAAGAAGAAGAATCTGGCGGACGAACACTTGATCTTGGACAGTCCCGAGTTAGACAAGTCCGAGGAGACAGTCCCGATTAATGAGGCTGCACGAGTCCCTTTGTCGCCGTCCTGCGAACTCAGCACGACGAAGGAGGTCGAGGCAGAGAAGACCGTACCTGAAGAAACCCCTGTGGAGTCGAGCGACAAGAACTCCGTCGAGAAGGCGGAACATTCGACCTGCGACGTCGACACGACGAAAGATGAGGAGCACACAGAGCTCACGACAAAAAGCACGCTGAGGCGGCATTCCAAAGTGTACAGCGAAGGGAAAGAGGAGAACCAAACAGTGTCCTCGCTCGACAGACCCGAAAAAAGCGTCGTCAAGAGTAAATCCAGCGCGACGAATTTGGGGAGATCAAGTTCCCCCGACTCGCTTAACGGCGACAGACCCTCGGTTCGCTTCAGTATGAGGCTCAAGATGTTGAACAAGAGGATCATCTACTACGACAAATACGGAATGGAAATATGTAAAGAAATATGGAGGAACCATGACGAGACGGACGACAATGGCGGCGAAACGGAAGCGAGACGAGAGAAGGAAGAAGCGGAAGAGGAGGCCAGCAAGAACGTATTGGGAGAGGAGTCGCGCGACGAGGAGCACGCTGACCCATCCTCCGAAGACGCGCGACCGAAACCGGTGAAAACCGGCAGAAAACGTGGTAGACCGAGACTGAAGGATCGAGTTGTGATTCCAAGGGCTGCTACGGAACCTGGGATCAACGAGACGAACGGCGTCGTCGTCGAGGAGAGGGGGGAATTCGAAGAATCAAAAGCCAAGGATCAAAAGTTAAGTTCACATACCAAAGAGCATCAGGAGACCTGCAAGCCGCAGCGTCTCGATACAAATGCGCAGCCAGTCAAATCGAAGAGAGGCAGGCCCAGGAAGAACTTTGCACAGATCAATCCTCCGTGTCCTCCGTCCGCGAGCATGGAAGCTGACGTCTCTTTGCCGGCGAAATCGGATCGCGACGAAGCGAGAGAGATGACGAAAGAAGTCACCTCTCACTCTGAAATCACCGAGGAGACTCCGCCGAGTCTCGTCGATTCTTCTACTGCAAACGCTGAGACTTCTGTTGAAGATCATAGAGAATCGAATTTATCAGGAACTAAGGAAGAGGACGAGCTGAACATTCTCAAAGACCAATCGGCGCAGGAAACGGACGCTAAGACGGCTGAAGATGAAGAATGTCAAGCGACCGGCGTCCCGTCGGAGGAGAGCGACGTCGTCGATAGATCGTCTAGCGACGTAGAATGCGTTTCGGAAGGTAAACCAAGTCACGAGGAAACGAGCGAAAATATCTCCATTAACGCGACCGATGAGACTCCAGCTGAGCTTTCGTCTGAGATTACCGAGAAAGCTCAGAGCGACGCGTCGCAACTTCCGGTTGCGATCGACGTTTTGAAATCGGCGGAATCCGAAAGTGCCGAGATTCAAGCGGATCTGTCGAAATCGTCGGAAGAGAAGCTGTCGGAGGAGGAATTTCCCGAGAAAGAAATTCGCGAACAAGCCCAGAAAGAAGAAGAAGAAAAAGAACTGAAGCTCCCGTCGGAAAATAGCGGAGACGAAGCGGCGACGTGCCCCGACGACAAGTCGCTTCCCGTCGTGGACGAACCGCCACCTCGAGAGACGGTAGACGACGATGATGAGAAGATACGACCACCGGTGGAGGACGTGCCTAACAAGAAGATATCCAAACTCTCGACGAACAAAGAGCGAGAATCAGATCGTAAGAGATCCAAATCGTCCAAAGGCAAGAGCAAAAGAGCTACGGTAAAGGTCGCCGAGCTATCGAGCGAGAGCGAGAACGAGGACAAGATCGAGTCAGCCTCCTCGAACAAGAGCAAGATTGTGAAGAGCGTGTTCGGCCGGGTGTTCGGCGGCGAGAAGGCTGACAAGGTAAAGGAGGTGCTGAACGACTGGGTGTCGAGGTCGGAGGACGATTCGGACGTGTCGAGGAGCACTTCGGAAGCGAGATCCTGCCTACGCGGCTCAGCGAAGAACGAGCACAGGAGGGAGAAGAAGCGTCACGCAGGCTCCGACGCCGAGCGCTCGACGAAGAAGAAAAGAAACGACAGTGCTGATGCTCACGGGAAGTCGAAAAACCGGAGGAAACGAGATCCCGACGCGCCACCTAAGGACCGTCTCGAATCACTGTCACCCGTCAACCCGATCAAGCGAAAACGCCGAGAGAGCAAGATCAGAGCGGATATGAGGATCGAGAGGATCCTGAGAGCCTTCATCATCGAGGAGTCGCCGGTCCTTTCGGACGTGAGCGATGACGCAAACGCGACTAAAGAGACACAACACGAGTCAACGGATCAGTTCGAAGACAGTCGCTCGAGCGACAAGGAGGCCCATGACCGAACGAAGGAGAGGAGTCTTTCGAGCACCGATGACTGGGAGAATCTCCAATCTTCCGGCCACGAGTCTCACGGGAGTTCGAACTGTCGCAAACGGCGGGACAGCAACGCAAGAAACGAGCGTTTCGAGTCGCAGTTCAACGTGTTCAAGTACCAACGCAGGGAGAGCAAGGTGGACGAGGCAGCCTGGGGGACACTCGATAATAACGGTGCTTCCTCGTGCCTGTTCGACGAACGGATCGTCCGCGAGATGCACGAGTCCGGAGATGTGGGTCATCCGAGTAGCCAGAAGAGCGTCACGCGAAAGGAGGACACTGGTGAGGCTTGGAAGAACGCCAGCGTGGAAGATCAGGCCAGAGCGAATGGCGGGCGTGGAAAGTCGAGGAAGGACTCCAGCGGTCGCAAAGATACCGGCAAGATCAGCAAGACGAAAACAGAGGAGAAAGCCACAAGAAGCTTCGACAACGATTCGTTGGTCGCTCTGAGAGATCAGGAAACGAAGGACGACACACGGGACGATTACACGGCGCGGTCTACCGGCGAGTCAAGGAACCGGTTGAAAAATCTAGCCGTCGTGAAGAACACAGGCCACGAGTTCCTCTCTTATCGCGACCTGGCGTCTCCGAAATACACCAGTCAGGATCGTTCGGGATTGGATCAGCAGCCGAAAGCGAAGAGCAAGAAAAGTCACGCCAACGAAGACTGGAGACCTACGGCGAGGAACCCTGTAGCGCTCGACCAGGAGGCTCTCATAGAGAACGAGCGGCCGAGCGGCAAAGATATCGCGCAGAAGAAGGACGCGGTGTCGTCGCGCAGCGGCAGCAGCTTGGCTGGCGAAGGGCCGACGATGAGAGACCAAACGGCCGACGGACATTCTCACATGGCCCAAGAATCCGACGAGAAGGACGACGACGACGACGACGACGACGACGATCCTGGGAAACGGAGAATGTCGCCGTTCTATGCCCGCGACAGTCCTGACAGCTTGATGGAAAGCAGCTCCAACAACGAGGAAGAGGAAGACGAGAAGGATGAAGAGCGTACCGCGCACGAGGACAGTTGCAGGAAGACGAACCCCAGCGAGTTCTCCGGGGAGAAGATCGTCATCAGGTCGCCGTCGTCCGGTCACAGGTCGGCGGACGTGATAACGATCGCGCCCACGGACGCGATCGAGGACAATGCCTTGGACGTGCCGAGAGAGATCGAGTCGACGGCGGAACCGCGGCAAGGCAAGATCTTGAACTTCGACGAGGAGCTCTTCGTGGAGTGTTGCTCACGACTGAAGGCCACTAGCGAGAACGAGCTGAGAGGGGCGAAGAAGATCAAGCTCGATCACACGGAATCCTATCACAGGCGAGACGACCAGCAGCCAGGATTCAGGGTCAGCAGAGATCGTTGGAGGGACGTGGAGAGCCAGAACAGCCTCGGCAGTCTGCTGGAGTCGGTGAATCAAGTGAGACACTTTCTGCGCGAAGATTCTTTTAATTATTAATAATAACAGGTTATCTACTTCCCGGAAAAACCTGGGATTCTCAGGGAATTTTATTTATCTTGTTTATGACTTTTATAAATAAAATTCGAAAATTTTATTCACAATATAAAATATTTATTTTTTATAGTCTTATACAGTTTCTCATACAGTTTATATAGTTTCTTTCCAAATTTGTCGAATTTAATCATTGAAACTCGAGTGATTCTTCATTTTATGTTACGATTTATAAACTTTTATGAACGGAAAATATTAAGGACTTTGCACAATAAATATATGTTTATTTGCAAGACATTTAAAAATATATCATTTTATCTGGAATTTTTTACAAATTGCCCAGAAAATTGGAGAATCAGAGAATAATAATATTCTTTATTAATGGCATATTAATGGAAATAATTTTTTAGAGAGTACACAATGGTATATCACAGATTGAAAAGAGAAGAGACAGATACAAAATTTAGATTTTCATAAAATAAATTGAGACAGAGGCAAAAGAGATAAATAATTAATTGATCGTAAACATTAAACGGATGTGGTAGCAACTCACTTTGTTCACTTTTTCTTACTTATTTCAAAACATGTCATTTTATTTTTAAGAAAAAACTTTTCCCACTGCTTTCTTATTTGACTTAGTCCTTTAGAAATACTCGATCACAAGAAAGCATGTCCAATAACTAACATCTTTAAAGATAAAACAAAAGCTTCGATAAGAATAGAGAATAACAATGAT
>NW_014555488.1:3033387-3033634 GCF_001313825.1 Dinoponera quadriceps
AATTGTGATTTTATTTTTAAACTGTTTTTATCAGGTTTGTCAGAAAAATATTTAATGTCGTGAGTATACCTGACTGTGTTTCCTTTAAACTATTTAGCGGAATCGATTGTCTAAAATTTGTCCATGTTTGTTCATCCATAATTCTTGTTTGTCCACTAAGCCAAAACGAGTTATTTACAAACGAAACTAAGAATATAGACAACGACTGTCAGGAGTACACCCTTTTTTTTTTTTTTTTTTTTTTTTT
>NW_014555488.1:3033655-3067969 GCF_001313825.1 Dinoponera quadriceps
TTTTTTTTTTTTTTTTTTTTCTTAAATTACATATTGAATATTATTGAATATTATTCTTAAGAAATTGACTAACTATGTCTGCTTATAAAGCGAAAAACCTCATAATTTAAAACAAATATTTTAATTTCTCTATTTCTAAAAATAGTGTTTGACGAAAAATCTAGGATATCCTAACATACTAGAAATATATCGCAAGGTAACTTAAATGGACTCAAATATTGTTTTTATTTTATTTCATTAAATGTATTTGAAAAACACGAAGAATTTGATTTTTTTATGAAGAGTTTTATTGTATCTAAACATCCACTCGAAACAGTTTAAAATCAATTTTACGTTCTATGTATTATCAATTCTTCCGTTTCCCAAAATTGCTCTTCATTGAGTTGCACTATAATATTTTTAATCTTTTAGATGAATGATATAATAAAATGATATATTAATAATAGATAAACAATTCAATTTTTAACGCACAAATTATTTTAAAAAGACTTACTTTTTCTTTCAAAGCTAACTCACTATTTCCTTAGTTTTCCAAGAATTAAACCTACTTATTTCACTATATTTGTCACTATTTTTGTTCTCTCATTCCTCCCGCTCCTATTCCTAATTATAAAAACTGCCTGAATTCTGACAGGGTTTCATGGAAGGATTCAGCATGGTCCAAGATTGAATTCACAGTCTGTTTATACTAGAATGTTGACCAATACAGCGTTCGATTCGGTGTAACATGAAATAGAGAGTAGGGTACCGTCAAAGTGGAACTATTAGCTTAGTATCCGTTCGATTACAACGCTTTTTCTAGATGGGCCCCTTTTTTTAAACGGGACGTGCATTTCGCAAAAAACAGATATTTCAATTACATAAATAATGAGTTTAAACTATCTGAAATTCAAAAAACCTGTGTGATTATTAAAAATTACACAATTTCTATTTTTGAATTGCATATTTATACTCGAAATAGCTCGGTCGCTTAAAAATGAATCAACGCTGAATGTTGGGAGAATGTGGCTGTACCTTAAATGTTCGCTGTAAAGATCCCAAAAATACCGCGTGCATCGCTGATGAGCCAATTCCCGTCACAAAAATGCCACTCGTCGTTTATAGCCAATCGCAAGATCCTATCATTGGAAAATGTGTCGCGATTATCTCCGCTTGGTTCCTTTCTTCTTTATACACGTGTTACAATATAAATGACGTCTGTTTTATTTGAAAATTCCAGCTGCTCGGCGAAGAGATGTACAGCGGCCACGAGAGGAGCTACCGGACGCGCGGCAGCGAGCGGTCAAGCAGGTCAGCCAGTCCAGACGCGTCGCGAGCCGACAACCTGGGCTACGAGGATAGCTTGGACGTTGCCTTCGAGCACAACAACAAGCTGCGGGACAAGATACAGCAACGGATGAGGGAGAGCGAGAACCTAATAGCCAGCACGTTCGGCCAGAGGACCAACGACGACGAGCAGGATCGCGATGACAAGCGGGATAACTCGAATGTTCACGAGCACCTACCCGGCTCAGGCGCGTCGAACAGAGACCAAGAATCGTCGCCAGGTCACAAGAACAAGGTGAACTCCACTCTGGGTGGTTTGCTGGACAAGGCGCTGTCCAACTTGCTGCACAACAACGGCAAGCATGATCATAAGTGAGTTATCTCGTTTATTTTCGCAGTTGAACCAACTAGTGACATAAATATTCATGCAACAATTCAAAGATCCAGATGCAGTCAGTTCCAAGAAAACTGCGACTCGTTGATTGTTGGAGTCGAGCGTAGAAGTCTTCGGAAGTTTTCTAAACATAACTCCCTTTCTTTCTTAAACTTATCTCCTTCTTCTAAACAGGAATCTACAAAATCCCTTGTATATGTGGCAAAGTTTACACGGGTGAAACTGGGAAAATGGTCAACACATACATAGAGGAACACCAATTTGCAGTCAGCTCGAAACATACAACACAATCAATGTGCAGTCAGAACATCATATAGAAACGAAACTCAAAATCCTATTTGATCAAACAACAATTTTAGCCGAAACTAACGCCTGCCTTCCTAGAAAATACAGAGAATCCTCAAAGTTCGCCAAGCTTACAAGCACCCCAATAAGAGACAGCGGACTAAAACTAGTTCGATTTGGAAATCTATCTTCCAGGTTTTACGAAGTCCTAAAAGTTTCTAGAAAGTTCTATGTCTCTCAGTGGAAGTCTTTCTTGTTAATTAATTAATATTGAATGGACGCAATAATGAATTTACCAGATTGGCGTGGTAATGAGTCGTCGGGCTCTTGAGGAAAACGCGAAGCCATTTTAGAAATATCTCGCGGATGAGCTCGCGCGCAAAATTGTCCCGGTTATGGAGAGTCGGCGACTTGGCGCGTCGCGATATCGAAAACTTCCTCCTCTTCGGAGTGGACTTGAAATTAGTCGATCTCCCTCGCACGTCCTCGGTGTGACGGCGCTCGCTATCGATTTCTGCGTAGAGCCCTTCTTCACGTACACCGCTCTCGCGGATGACGTCGCGTTTCTATGAAATCCTACCTGTCTAGAGAGCACTACCGCGGAGCCGAACGGAATGTCAAGTCCGTTGATTAAAGGAAGGAAATTATATACTGTATTTATATAGCGGTTCGCGTATCAAAGCGCATTTTTCGGTTTCGTGTCAGTTCGACAACCTGTTGATCGTTCGATTCACTCGTCCGACCATACGTTCCGCGTACGGCCGCTCGATTTCTCGATTGCGCCGCACGAATTTGGCGTGTGATCGGCGCCGGCGCGGATTCGCCCGCCGAAAAAGAAAATAACCCTCTGCGTCGTCGATCAATTCCCCGGGAGTCCCGAAATACGAAATGCGTTAAACGCAACGCCCCGGTGAACGCAGCCCCGATGCCCGTTTCCTTCCTTCCTCTCTCTCTCTCTCTCCCTCTCTCCCTCCCTCCCTCTCTCCTCTTTTCTTCCTATTCGAGATGGGATTATTCGAGGCCACGAGCTTGGTTTCATCGAGGATGGCCGAGAGACCGCGTCTCCCGTCGAACGATGCCTATTCGTTCGCGTTGCGTTCGTATTGATCCGCTCTTCTCTCTCTCTCTCTCTCTCTTTTGTCACTCCACCCTATACGTAATGAGCGATCTCTCGGCAACAACACCGACGTGTAGCGGCACCTTATAGGACTCTACATAGAGCACTTAGTATAGCGCCTGATACATGCGACGTTCGTTATTTCTCTATTCGGGCTATTTACGAGCCAACGTGTTTCCTCGGGAGAACCCGGCCAGGGGAAACCACCTCGATAGAGCGTATGCACCTGCGTGCAGTTTCTATAAATACCAAAGAGAGTTCAGTTTCGCTCTTGACACGTTTATCGCTATGCCGATAAATTCACACGTGGGCCCCACCAAGCCCAAACACTCGGCGTGTTACATTGATGATGCTTTGTTGCTTTTCATTCGATATTCTTCTAAACATTCGACATTAAAATCGTTCCAAATTGAGCAAGCAAAACTCTCATCTGCTTGCTTTTGCGGAAAGTCATGCGTCTCACCCGAAGAATAATAATAAAATAATAGAATAGAATTAAAAAAAAAATGTTTAATAAAAGAAATAGATAATGATAATAATAATAATACTTATTATTATTATTATAAATTTCCACTCTTCTACATTATATTTATTATTTATAGTCACTATTATCACAATTATTAAAATTATTATATAAACTACTCTCTTTAAATACTTTACATCATTTTAACTCACACATCTATTATCATTGTATTATATTGCTATTTCCCGACTCTATTACATTCTTTTAACATCCTTCATATGTCAGACTTCTTTCCTGTTTTTCATTTTCCTCTTTAATCTTTCTCGAACTTCTTGTCTCTCTTTTTTATTAATAAAACTCCTTTTCCTCATAGCTTCCTCAAAATATTACTTTTTACCTCATCTTATGATCCCGTATCCTTTTCCATGTTTCTTCACTATCGCCTATTAATTCTTCAAAACATCCTTCAATATTCTGACATATATCCATATAATATTTTCAGGGTTGTCAGAGATCTGGAAAACCGGGAAAAGTTAAGGAAATTTAAAATGTCAAGGAAAAGCTGAAAAATCAAGGAAAGATATAAAAAACTTGGAGTTTTTTAACTTTGCTTACAATTCCGTTAAATATTCTCAACTGTATTTTTTTTTTCCAATATTCATTTATTTTTTATTAGCCTGAATTTGCATTCAGGATTATTATGTTACTAAATGTTTGTTTTGTTTTTAATAATATAAACTACCTCTCCTGCAATCTCTGCTTCTAAACGTTAAGGTTTAAGGTTACATATTGCTCATGGAAAACTCTTCATTGTCGTCTGTGGAAACATGGAAAGTCGAGGAATTTCAAAATTTATTTTCCGTAGTAATCCTGTGTCTTATACAATCCTATCATTTTCCGCAAAATACACTATTTTCTTCTCTTATCCAATATTTATTCACCTCCTTCCCACATCTTAATTTAACCAACATTCTCACTCCATCACCCATCTTTAACTCAAGTTCTCCCTCCTCAGATTAATAAAACCGTCATCACACTTTGCAGCGGCTCCGCTCCGATGAAACTGCTGGCGGAGCTGGCGTGCGCCCGTGCCCCGACGTCCACGTTGCCGGAGAACGACGACGCCAAGACGAGCGGCAAGAATCACCAATCGGCGAAGATGATCGCAGCGGCCAAGGATTCAGATTCGCCGAAGAAATCGACGAGGGACCCAGCGGTCGTACCGAAGAAGGCGCGGAACCCCATCAAGGAGCTGTTCGAGCGCAAGAAGGAGATCAACGACAGGAAGCAGCAGGAACGCTCGGCGGCACTCGTGGAGCTGAACAGTGGCGCGCAGCGGCAGCGTAAGCCGAAGAAGAGCAAGCAGCAGGAATTCCCGCTGATCCGCAGAGACGAGCACTATGGCGGCCTGGCCGAGAAGAAGAAACGGCGCGAGTCCTTGGAGCGGAAAGCGGAGCCGCTAGTGGAGCGGGTGAAGGACGTGTACGAGTTCGACGAGGAGGAGAGTCAGATGGCGCCCACGTTAGGCAGCGTGATGTCCTACAGGAGCCAAGTGGAAAAGAACTACGAGAACAACAGCTGGCCGAGGCTGAAGAGCGTTACCGGGGACCTGGACGCGGTTTTGGAGAACGGCAAGGCTGCGGTCGCCGGCTACGTCGTGGACGCGAAACCGAACGCGGGCTCAGCCGAGCGCAAGTTTCGCGAGCTGGAGAAGTTCGCGCCGAAGACGAAGGGCGCCCTGAAGTCCTTCCAGAGCGAGGAGCAACAGCGCGTGTCGATCAGCGGGCCGGTGGACCAGTTCGTCGAACGGAAGCAACATCTGAAGCGCGCCGTCGTGCCGCACAATAGTGCCAACAAACAGTCGAAACTGAAGAAGCGGGGCAAGAGTTCGAAGAAACGAACGAAGAACGCGTGGTACGAGAACGATAGCTCGGACGAGTTCCGGACGGCCGCGAAGGCGGAGGACATCGGCGTCGGTATCTCGAAAAGTCAGCGCGCCTGCTCGAAGGGCAAGCAGAACCTCTTCGCCGAGTTGTCGACGTCGTCCGAAAGCGAGTACGAGTCCGTCGGCCACGAGCCGCCGCGCGCGAAGCCGAAGAAGAGGGAGTCGGTCGACGCCGATCAGGCCGATTGGAGAGAACGAGTGGTCGTCGAAGAAGAGGAGGAGGAGGACACCGCGAAGAAGAACCAGTCGGAGTCGGAGATGTCGGATCACTCCTTGGTGATAGACGAGCGGAAGACGACGGACGAGGCGAGGAACAGCGACGAGGACGGTGACAATCAGTATGAGAGGACGTTCGAGTTGGACGACCTGTACAGGGAGGACAGCACGGACGCGGAGTCGGAGGCCGAGGAGCCGAAGAACACGGTGGACGGGAACGACTTTGTGTCGGAGCTGATCCCCTTGGAGGAAGCGTTGGACCTCTTGGACCGCCACGAAAACCTCGACCCGAAAGCGGAGGTCGTACAGACTGAAAGCGCCCAGCTGAACGGCATCATAGGGACCGTGATGGTGGAGGAGGAGGAAGCTTCCAACGACGAGGTCGTTCGCGAGGAGAGCAAGCGCCTCAGTCCAACAGATGCGTCGGACGAGAAGGAGGATGACGACGCGCCGGTGCTGCCCGAGAAACTCTCCAGCAACGAGAAGCCGCAGAAGGAGTCCGACAACTTGCCGCTCCACGTGTTCCTCAGCAGGAAGGTGCAGGAGTCGAAGAAGCGGAAGCAGCAGCAGCTGGACAAGCTGCGGGAGGAGCAGGAGAGGATATTGCTGGACCTGCAGCCGACCAGGAGGCAGCGGAAGTGCGCGATAGGCAAGCAGGGTCTGCTGGCGGAAATCAGCAGCTCGGACGAGGAATCGTATGCGAGGGACAGCAAGAAGAGCAGCGACAGGTCGGAACACGAGAGCAAGCTGCGAAAAAAGCGGGAGTCGAAGGAGAAACGGAAGGAGCGGTACATCGAGAAGAAGCACGAGCAGATGATCGCGAAGGAGCAGAAGGCGATCGAGGAGGAGATCCTGCGGGAGGTCGGCAAGAGAAAAGAGATCGTCCTCACGCAGAACAGCACGGACGACGTCGCGACGGAAGCCGAGCAGAAGAGGAAGGCGAAAGACCGGCAAAAGAGAATCGACGAGCGAGACGCCGAGGGAGACGCGGAGGAGGAGCACGCTAGTCAGTCTCCTCTCGACAACTCGGAGCGCGCTTTCTCGACCGTGGAGAGCGTCTCGGAGAACGAGAGCGGCGGCTGCCTGGTATCGCCGCCGAAGCGGAAGAAGCACTCGCCGGCGAGGTCGAAGAAGGCCTCGAGAGCCGAGAACAACGCGGCCAGTCCGGCGAGCAAGCAGAAGAGCGCGGAGAAGTCGAAGAACCGCGGCGCGACCTCCGGGGCGAAGGACTCGAAGGAGCGCAAGTCGTCCAACGGGAAGCGCGACTCCGACGACGAGGAGTTGAAGACCACCAAGTCGTGGAACAAGGTAGAGGAGGGCGTCGGGGTGGCGATCGGCCGGCGGAAACGCACCGCCGCCCTTCAGCTGTATTATTGGTCCAGCTCGAGCGACGAGGAGGAGCCCGAGCCCACGGCCGCGCCCGACGAGGAGGAAGAGGACGACCGGCAAGAGCAGCACGGCTGGATAGTGGGCGACTCGCACAAACGCATGATCACGATGCTGGCGATGGAGAAGCAGCTAAAGGAGAAGCGACGCAGGAGCGAGGACGAACTCGAGTCCGGCAAGGCCAAGAGCAAGAAGCACAGGAACAGCACCTCTTGATACGTGTTTCACGACTGAGAGCGGCGAGTCGAGTGAACTCTCGAGATGACCGAGTCATGTTTCTCTAGGTTTAGTCCGAAGGTGAGAGCGCAATCAGAAGATTAACACGAAGAGGAGAGTGGGTGGTTTGGTCCCTGCATTTGTCTCTTCGAGCGAGCGTTGCGTCTCTTAGCTTTCATCTCCGATTCTGTTTAGATAGGCACAGTGAGAGAGAGGAAGCGCGATATCTACGGCCGGGAGTTACTTGTTGTGTTCTGTTTAGTTTTCTCCCTTTCTTCCTTCCTGTATCTTCTCATCTCTTTCTCTCTCTCTCGTTCTTTTTTCTTTCCCTCTCTGAGGCACGCGTTATCGCGAACAATATGGGAATGATTTAGGAGGCAACTCTTTTTCCTGTGAAAATGCAAGAGGGAAAGATGTAAGATGTGTACATATAGACTGCTTGGCGCGTTAGGTTAAAGTTAGCGATTAGAAAAATATTCTGTCGCACCATAAGAATATATATATATATATATATATATATGACTTCGAGAACTTACAAAAATACCGCAAGTAACGCGATTTAGACTGAATGTGTGAGAAATAGCGGAGAACAAAGTGGGCACCCTTAGACAATACTAGGACATTTGTAACGTTTAGTTGTACGTAGGAGAAGTCCCTCGCGATAGAGAGACGAGTCGGGAGAGGAGGAGGGAGAAAAGGGGGCGGGGATGAAAACCAGAGATTCAGCCAGCCAGCCGCTTATACTTAGGAAAGGACAACGTAAAACCGGGTCCAATCGAGTTTAGCGCTTCTACCAGCTTTTCGTAATTTGTGAAACGTATTCCTCCGTATTCTTGCATATTCTTACATATTCATACGTATTCTTACATATCGCAGGGTGGCGCGAAACATTTCGGTGACGATATCGCTCGCGGTATCCTTAAAATGTTTGCTCGTGCGAATGAAACAGGCGAACTTCTTTTTGACTTTCGCACGTTGTTTTTACGAATTTTCTAGATCTCAGACTCGCGCGTTCGGCCGACACGGGGCCACGTTTAGTCGACGAAAAATATATAAAAGAAATGAAAAGAATAAGAGATACGCATGAGCGCGCGCGCGTGCGACACACGGACGTTATTCTTTTTCTTTTCGTACTCGCCTCGTGCACATAGACGTAAGTATGTAGATTTTCATATATTACAAGAAGAAATGTTATACATGTTACACGCAAGCGACAGAAATGATTAAAAAAAAAACAAACGATCATAGACTTTAATGTAAATGTACTGCCATAATCATATATATTATACGAAAGCCTATGCGAGATAGCGATTAATATTATTCCTGTAAAGATTTAAAATAAAAAAAATCTCTAGCACAAAACTAGGTAACGACCCAATGTAAATAGAGCATATTTTCAATGTGTCTGGAAAAGTATGTTTTGTAATATAAGGATTGCAAAGGAAAATAAAATTATTCAACAATACGCTTTATTCCTCATATAAGTTATAACAACGATTATAATAAAGATACGATTTTCTTGTAAGAAAAAGCGCATGTTACCGTGCAAGTATAATATTCGTTGCGTTTAATAATTAGATCTCTTAATAAAAGTCCTGCATTGGAACGTACTACTTGAAAATAAAAAAGATCTGCCATTGAAACGCACTATTTTTGAAAATAATGGAATCTTGCCGTTGAGTCCCCGGGAAAAAAAGATTATATATGAAATTTGCCCATATATAACTATATATAATCATATATGTCGACAACGAAAAAATACGGTTGTTTACAAATTATATACAAATACAATCGAAGTAAATGCTTCTGGCTACTTGTACTAACAGCACATGATATCGACATTTAATTAGATGACATAACATCATTTTTTTTATGTAGACATATATGACCATATATATAACCATATATATAACATATTACATATATCATATATATATATATAATCATATATATAATATATGCGGGCAAAATTCATACATGATTTTGTATAATTATATATAATCATTTTTCCCGGGTCCTTGAAAATATAAGATGAAAGTCGGCCTTTGTTGCCGAAGTTCATCATTGAATCACACTATTTGAAAGTAAAATGTCTACTTGACTTGTCATTGAATCCTCCTATTTGCAAATAAAGAAGTCACCTTTTTTATAATGAGAAATTGAAGCCTTGTTGCGAGGATAAATCATTCTTCTGAAAAGAAAAAATTAGCAGTGAAGCGACATTTCGTAATGTCGAATAATCGAGTGCAGAAAATATCGATATAAGTCGAATTGTTTGAAGAGTCGAGGAACTAATCGATTCTTAAATTGAAAAGATATCGAACATCGATTATCATAGCGTTTTCGATTTGTTGACTAGGGCAACATTCCGTAGTATTCGCTATAATATTGCAAACGCTATAATATATGTAACATGAACTATAGATAGTAGTACTGCACTTGTCGGAATACCCGAAGTCGGGTCGAGTCGAAAACGCTATCAATTAATCATTGCCCATCCTTGCTTTGCTGGGTAATTTGTGAAATGGTGTTGGAAATCCACCCTACGGAATTCCTGAAACTATTATTGAGAGGAGTTTCAATGCCGGGTTTTGCACGATGTGCACCGTTACAGAATAAACGATTGAATTAGAGTTCGTGATGCAATAACCTAATTGTCAACTTTTAGAAAAGTTTTACACCTTTGATTTCTTGATTTAGGTCACATGTATTTCATAACATACACTTAAAGAATTTCATAGATACTTTTCATTCGTTATACAAGAGCGATTGCTTGTCCGGCAACTGAAGAAGGTTGTTACGAAAAATGAAACAATTCATATACGGCAGATTCGGGTAAGATTAATTCAAATCATCAAGAGAGGTCGAATTAATAAGTTACTCGCAACACTTGTCCGTCATGCGAAATAATTTATTTTATTTGTACAACTCGTGTCTCACAGGAACACGTTCTATATGCTCCTAAGTGTGAATCAGGTTATCAACTATTCATATCAGTGTATTAATTAAACAAATTATAATTTACCATATTAGAAACACGTTCCTTGATTTATAATTTCTCTAGCTTATACATGTTTGCATATTGTTCTTCATTTTTTCTAATCTAAATTTTTTTGGATAAATCTTTGCGAACAGAACATAACCCCTATAATCTATGGCTTTTTCTGATTTTTCTTACATATATCTTATATTTTTATATCTGTATATTCTTTTTATTCTTCTAATGTTTTCTCATGTTTTTTCCAGTCGTAGCATTTTACTGGTTCCCAAAACTCCGAAACATCCAGTATTACTTATCAACGCACGGGAGTTAATGTCTGGGAAATTCAATAGACACTATAGACCGTTATTGGCAACGCCACATTTAAAATATTACGCAAATCCACATCGAGGATATGCTATGGTGGTAGCAAGAATTTTAAGAGGAGCGTTAAAACTTCGATATATCCTCCTAGGAGGTACAGTTGGTGGTGGTGTTGCTTTGCAAAAGGTAAATATCACAAATTATGTATGCTTTCTTTCTGTTCTATTTGCATGTCTCTTTAAATGACAGAGTTTTGCCAATTATTAAACATGTTTCCTTCCATAACATTTTTTCATAACTTGATGTACATGTTTATAGAAATACAATGAGTGGAAAGAAGCAATGCCAGATCTAGGATGGCTAGAAAATGTAATGCCTACTGAACAACAATGGCAAAATTTCCGTGGATCATTGATAGCGATTAAGGATAACGTATCTGACAAAATCGAAATTGGTAAGTATGACAAATACATAGATTGCTTATATCTGTGAAAACGTGAGGCAAAGAAAATGAGTTATACAAACTCGCGGTAAAAACTCGGCAAATAGATCCACGTATAAAGGAGTATGGACTAGCTAAGTATCAGGAGTACAGGACGTGGTTTGATCAAAGACTGGATGATGCTATTAAGGCAGCGGAAAATCGCCAAAGAGATCTAGAGAATAATTCCATACAGAGTGAGTGATTGGCAGGTCTCTGTTATGTTCCCTTGTATTTTACATTGCATGCTGTCCCTAACTTTGTCCCATAATTATGATACATCCTATCCTACAATCTATTTTTTTCTATTATATATTATTTTTTCCGATTATTATTCCATCCCATTCTTTTATTTGCTTGACGTTTTCCTGCTTATCAATGATTCCGGCCATTTTAAGAACACAAGCCGGTAAAAGTGTTATTACCCTCCCTCACATTTACGATTCTCTTCGTCGCTTCACAATTTTTTCACACATAGTCTACGTTTAAATTTATCATGTGTATGCGCAAATTTATGTAAAATTGCATGTATAGCTTCCAAGTTTGCTTATTAAACATTGATCAAACAGTTTATACTTCTAAAGAAACGTGCATTATTTCACAGATTCATATTTATTATAAGTTTATTATGGTCTGTTCTGTTCAGGTGCAATTAACACCATCTTGATGGTGGCTAAGAAAGCTTATTCAGGTGTGTAAAGAGTTTGAAATTATTATTGTTTCGTACATCTTCTTCTGTCCATTCAGCATTTTGTAGCTGAGCAATTTACAATGCAAGGGGCATTTGGCCGATAATAATAATGTTCAAGTAAAATAAAATGTACTTAAATGTTACACAGAGTAACAATAATGGACATATACATTTTAATTTTAAATACTGAATGGGACAGAACCATTGGTCGTTGCTTCTCATTTTATTTTATGTACTTACACGCATTTTATGACATCATTGTTCTCTAATTTGAGTTCTAATTATCTCATTGAATAACGAAGGATACCTCACGCTCGATAAGCTCCATCAATTCTACATGATATCAGTTGATACAAGCTTTCTTGCATTTACAGAGCGAAAAATGAATGATCATAAATTTTAAATACATATGACATCTTGTTTTTAAACAGAAACAAACAATCAGTTGCCAAATAAGGTTGCCTTTGCACGTCCATTGGCTAGTGATAATACCGAAGAGGAACGTAAGAAAGCTCGTACGTAAATGTCGTCATAATGTGGCACTGAACATTTTCCTACGCACACATACAAATGTATTCCTGCATTCTCATTGAAACATCCTGTGTCCATTTGAAGAATACTCGAGACATGACACCACATCGGAAGATCCGATGCAAATGCTACTGAAGTATCAACGCGAATTGGAACGATTAGAAAGAGAGAACAAAGAATTGCGCAAGCAGATGCTTCTACGGGGAAATCAGAAGTTCAACCAGAAGAAGATCAAGGTAACAAGCCTGTGCCGCATGCATACTGATTTGTTTGTCTCGTATGTCGTTTAAATTGATTTAATCTCTGCAGAAATCTCTGATCGACATGTATAGCGACGTTTTGGATGAACTCAACGACTATGACAGTGCCTATTCCACAGCTGATCACTTACCCAGAGTAGTAGTTGTCGGCGACCAAAGCTCAGGTAAAACGTCCGTGCTCGAAATGGTCGTTCAAGCAAGGATATTTCCAAGGTATATTTTCCTTTGTGTTATTGTATGTTCCCATAGATAGTGATCATGACGATATTCATTAAACAAGATAAATATAGGCTCTTAGATTGATAAATCTAAATTTAATTTTAACTCAGGCCAATGATATAAATATGTATATAAATTTAGAAGAGACACATTTTCATTATATATATATATAATATACTTGAAATCTTATTTACGAATTTTAAGTATATAGACTACGCACAAAATGCTTTAATGTGCACAAATTACTTGATACTTCTTCAAAAGATAAGCAAGATTCGAACAGTTATAACTTCGTCAAAAGTTACCGATTATACGTGAGATTATATATAACGTGAATATCCTCTAAATTCTTGTATGCCTATTTATATATTACAATTATACTTAACGTTTGACTCTCATTGGCATATTCATCTTGACACAGAGGAGCAGGTCAAATGATGACGAGGGCACCGGTCAAGGTTACACTGAGTGAAGGGCCGTATCATATAGCACAATTCAAAGACAGCTCTCGAGAATTCGACCTCACGAAAGAGTCGGAACTAGCCGAGCTACGACGTGAGGTGGAGCTGCGAATGAAGAATAGCGTTAAAGACGGTAAAACAGTCAGCCCAGACGTCATATCTATGACGGTGAAGGGACCGGGCCTTCAACGTATGGTTCTAGTCGATCTACCTGGTATTATTAGTGTACGTATGTAACACACGCTTCTGTACACTTACGAGCGAACAGTGACGGATTTATACACAAACCAGTGAGATGCTGAAGCATCAGAGCCTCCATTGGAAGACGGCTTCATTTCAGTCATCCTTTTTCATTTACTTGTAAGCTTCTTTCATAAGCTTTTCATTGACTTATAAGTTATGGGGCTTCTGAAATATCATTAGCATCAGGCTCCGGAAAGTCACCATCCGTCACTGCGCGCGAACCCTCTGACATTGCTCGTAACCTTCTGAATTGTTCTGAGACAGTCAGTAACCGTTAACATGGCCGAAGATACTCGCGAGGCGATCAAACAAATGACTCAACAGCATATGAGCAATCCTAATGCCATCATCCTCTGCATACAAGACGGATCCGTCGACGCGGAGAGGAGCAACGTGACCGACCTCGTAGCTCAGATGGATCCATCCGGCAAAAGGACGATCTTTGTCTTGACGAAGGTACATATCCCTCCTTGTCAGATGTAACGCAGTCAGAACAAAAGTAAATTCCGAGATTATCAGACACGGTTGTTATCTCACGGCAGGTTGACATGGCGGAAAAGAATTTCGCAAATCCCGAAAGATTGCGCGAGATATTGTCCGGTAAATTGTTCGCCATGAAAGCATTGGGCTACTTCGCCGTTGTGACCGGTCGTGGCGGGCAGGATGACAGTATACAAACGATCAAGGACTACGAAGAGCAGTTCTTTAGGAATTCAAAACTCTTCAAGTATGAATGCTCGATGTTAACCGAGTAGTTTTTATATTCAGGGAGCTACCTGGGTATCTATCTGTTCTCTAATTTTATGGATGTTATATATAAATATTACTTTTATATAAAAATATTTTTAATATAAATATTATATATATATATATATATAATATTTATATTAAAAATATTTATATATATATATATATAATATATAAAATATTTTTATATTATATATATATATATGAGTAATACTTGAAATAACGAGGTAATGAAAATACTCGGGTAGTAGTTGAATATTAACAGAGTTGCCACAGACTTGAAAACTAGGGAACCGGAAAATTTCGTAGAAATTTAAAATGTCAGGGAAAACCTGGAAAAGTCAGGGAAAGATATAAAGAAATCTGGTATTCTGAATTTTGCTAACAAAATTCCCTTAAATATTTTCAACTGAATTCTTTTTTCCAATACTCACTTATTTTTGTTGATCTGAATTTGCATTCAGGATTATATTATTAAATTTCTAAGTTTGTGTTGCTTCTAATAATATATAAGATACCTCTTTCGTGCAATTCTCTGCTTCTAAACATTACAATTTAAGATTATACATTGCTCATGAAAAATTCTCCATCGCCGTTTGGAAAATATGGAAAGGGAATTTCAAAATTCATCTTCTGTGGCANCTCTTTTTTTTTCTTTTTTTTTTTAATTGTATTATTATTATATTGTATTATACCGTATATTTTGTTATTTTGTTGTATTGTTGTAATTTGTATTCAGGATTATATATTATATTATGTTTATATATTATATATATGTACATATATACTTATGTTACTAATCTTTTAAGTTTATGTTGCTTCTAATAATATAAACTACTTTTCTTACAATCCCTACTTCTAAATATAAAGTTTAAGATTTAATTAAAGTTTATATTACTCATGAAAAATTCTCCATATCGTCTGAAAAACATGGAAAAGTCAAGAAATTGCAAAATTCATTTTCTGTAGCAATCTTGATTAACTGGTTACTTTAAATAAATTATTCTATTAACTAAAAAACTTAAGTATTAAGGGTACTAAAGAAAACATATTATAGACTTTTTAAGTACATTCGTTGTAATAAATATTTTCTTCATCCAGAGACAATTTAGCAATGTCAGGTCAAGTGACTACCAAAAACCTGAGCTTAGCTGTGGCCGAATGCTTTTGGAAAATGGTGCGCGAGACAGTGGAGCAACAAGCGGACGCGTTCAAAGCTACGAGGTTTAATTTAGAAACAGAATGGAAAAATAATTTTCCAAGGTAAGAAATATATATGCTCATAAGAGAAATGTTTCGTCCAGCTTTTGTCTTTTGGTCAACTTATTTCGTGGCGTGTAATTCAGGTTAAGGGAATTGGACAGAGACGAACTCTTCGAAAAAGCGCGTGGTGAAATTTTGGACGAGATCGTCAACCTGTCGCAAGTGTCACCAAGGCATTGGGAGGAGGTGCTGATGACGCGAAATTGGGAAAAAGTCAGCAAGCATGTTTTCGACAATATCTACTTGCCTGCTGCTCAAAGCGGAAATCCAAGTATAACATATATCGCTACTAAACTCTATTCATATAAAACAAAAACAGAATAATTTTGTAAAGACGCTAATCGCGTTCACAGATACGTTCAATACCACTGTCGATATCAAACTCAGACAGTGGGCGGAGCAGCAACTTCCAGCATGTAGCGTTGAAAGCGGATGGGAAAGTCTACAGCAGGAATTCCATAACTTCATGATGCAGGCTCGACTCAGCCAGGATCATGACGATATCTTTGACGACCTCAAGAACGCTGTCGTGAACGAGGCAATGAAGCGTCACTCCTGGGAAGAGAAGGTACATCCCATATATTCTGTTCTTTATTTCCTCCACCTCGCAATGAACCACAATATTCGTACAGCAGACATCAACAATTTATTTGTACTAAATATAAATATAAAAACTCTCAAGATATATAATCAAGCATCAAAGGCAGGTAAGAACCATGCTGCCATTTTTAGCCATCTAAATAATTTGGTGCATGTTTTAATAATTAAGAAAGAATGTACTGTCAAAGAGAGGGAGAGAGAGAGAGAGAGAGATATTATATAAAATGTTTTTATAGTGTTGTAATTTTAGAGGTTCTTTGAGTCATTTATTGGAAACGTTCGAAAATTTATATTTAATTTATAATTTTTTATGTTTAATTTTATAATTTTTTTTATATTATCAACATAGGGCCGTGAAGAATCAAATACGGATGTTTTAGTGTCGTATATATTTCATTTTTTTTTTTTTTTTTAAGCTTAACTGACTGCACTAGTTCAAGAAATTTACATATACTGAAGTATAAAAATCTTGTATATATGTTTCATACGTTTCAATGTGTATGTAAATTTCTTGAACTAATACAATTAGTTCAGCTAAAAAAAATAAACAAATTAATAATGTCAAATTATAAATGTAATTAATATAAAAATAAGAGGATAAAGTTGTCCACGTATGCGAAACGTACGGATTTTTTTCGGCAGGACGAAACGCGATGACAACCTTTCGCGTAAGAACCAGCCCATTGAATCCCAATAATATTAGTCATCAATTTAAAATTACCCCTTTTATCCAATTGCTAACTAAATTAGTGAACAATCTAATGACTCTAATATGTTGCGTAAAATACTGGTTCCTCATAGCTCTATACTGATAATTTATCTTGACGATATTTTCATTAAATTATTCGCTAAGAACATTTGTTCAGTTTGGCTCTTATTTGCCTTCGTTACTGCTTAATTGTATTTCTTATATTTTATTTCTTATATCGTTACTACTTAACTGTATTTCTTATATCTTATAGGCATCGGACATGCTACGCGTTATTCAACTCAATACCCTGGAAGACAGAAGTGTGAACGACAAGCGCGATTGGGATCAGGCCGTGCGATTCCTAGAGAATTCAATTAAAGAAAAGTTGAACACTATAGAACAGACTCTGCGCAACATGCTGGGCCCCAATCGCAAGGAACGGTGGCTCTATTGGCAATACCAGAGTGAAGAGCAGCAGCATCGTATGGCCGTAAAGAACGAGTTGAATAAAATTCTTTATGCTGACAAAGTATGTGTATATGATAGTATCTTCTTATATTAAATTATATTTCTTATATTATATGGAATACTCTCGCAGTCGCGCTTCCTCGCTGTAGCAGCTGTATCGCGTAAATCTCTAATTACAGAAACACCCGCCCAAACTGACGCGCGACGAACTCACGGCCGTCAGGAAGAATTTACAGCAGAGCGGCTTAGAGGTCGATAATGAATTCATCCGGGAAACGTGGCATCCTGTGTACGAGAGGTTTTTCCTGCAACAGAGTTTGGCGAGAGCTTACGATTGTAGAAAAGGATACTACTTGTATCATACCGGGCATGAGAACGAGGTATGTAGAGAAATCACACGCAGAGCTGCTAGATCGTGGGATTTCTGGATAATGATTCACCTGATTTCTAAAAATCTACCAATCAGAACGCAACATTTCTAGCATGCAAGCAGTCCAGCATAAAAACAAGTATCAGGTTTTATATTTATGTACCGTTATATAATCCGCATTATATAATCTCACGTGAATCATGATCCCGAAATCCTGGCAGCTTTAAACACATGTTTACACTTTATACCGGTCGCTGTTAACAATTGACACGGATTTGAACTCTACTTTTAGATGGAATGCAACGACGTAGTACTGTTCTGGCGAATCCAGCAAATGTTGAAAGTCACCGCGAATGCACTTCGGCAACAAATCATGAACAGAGAGGCTCGAAGATTGGAAAGAGAGATCAAGGACGTTCTGGAGGATTACAGTCAGGACAATAAGATTAAGAAAGATTTACTCACCGGTAGACGAGTCAAATTAGCTGAAGAACTCAGTATGTATCGTAATATCTTGATTACTAATTATCACGAATTTGTAAAGTATTGGATTTCGGCGTACAAAAAATTATTAGTGAAATAGCAGCAATAAATTTCTAAGGCAGTGAATATTTTTAAATGACAAATGTTAGAATCTCTTAATTTTGCTAAATTATCATTTTTTATTTCCAGAACGAGTTAGACACATCCAAGAGAAGCTAGAAGAATTTATCAAAGCGCTAAACAAAGAGAAATAAATGAATTAAATTTGGTGCAGACCAGAGCTCTGATGTTACTTGAGCGAATGTAAGATCATGAGATATGGATCCGTGTGAATAGGAATTAATGTTTCGAAATAAGGATACACATACGTGAGGAAATAGATAGCACCTTTCCATGATTTGAATCATGATGAATTTGGAGCGATCACCGATTCAAGAGCGTAGGAGAGTAGCGATGTCATGGTTTACTGAACACAATCACATCGCATAAGTGACATGCGCTTAACTTAAGTTTGTGTGATATAGGTAACGAACGGAAATCTCTACATTCTCTCATACGAATGAATTTTGTAAATATGAGGCTAATATATGCAATCGTAAAGCAAAAAATTCTTACGTAAATATATTTAGAATAATATCACGATTATTTGATAAATGCATTTATCGCTATAAAAATACAGTAGTAATGCAGTTACAATGAATGTTGTGGCTGAAAATTAATTTCATATTTGTTAAACCCAACATTCGTATGAATGAAGTTGCCATCGCGACGTGTTACCTTTAAGTAACTTTTAGAAATTGTAAAGCGAAAAGAAGTAAGATATATATAAGGCACAATTCAAATAAAACCAAGAATATCTTCGTGCATTCTTTCTTTTTCTCATTCTCATGAGCGATTGAGATTTCCTGTTTAGATGTTCTTTTAGGCTGTGAATCTAGATATGATTCTATATGTACGTGTACTCGTTTGCAAAACTGAATATATTTTTTTGGATGAAGTTAGAAGCTCATCAAGTATTCACAATTACGAACTATTGTTTATGGATTGCGTGATCTTGCCGTAATCAATTGTGACAAAAGTCGAAGTGACAATATGGAGCGTAAATATTCTCTCCCTTCATTATATTTTTATTTGATAGATAGGAGTATAATCAAGATATTTATATTTCTCTTGACTTATTCGTTACAAACGTCGAATGTCTCGTTTATTGTCATTTCGATTCCTATGTTTCTCATGACTGTTTGGTGATGCTTCTTTATCTACATTTTATTTAACAACATTTTGTCGCAAGAGCAGCCAACCCCGTCGCTTTTATCATTACATAGATGATAAATATACTGACAAGCAATGAAGCAAATTGTTATTAGGAGTTAGTGAAGAAACCGTTATATTTTCACATCGAGATGTATTCTTTTGATGGATACTAAAAGTCAAACGTTCTCGAGATAATTCTTAATATATTATAGAATCGAATATTATATAACACAATCAAGTTGCAGTTATAATTAACAATCAAATTAATTATACATAATTAATATATATATAATATACAAACCTGATTTATTTTTTAGTTGTTTATTCCTACTTGTGAGTACTAATTTCTTTGAATTTTTTCGCGGCATGTGCGATTTTTAGACTGCGTTCCGATATTCGCTGCCAATACTAAAAATCAACAGTATACGTAACACGAACTATAGATTTTCAATCCTGACAATGAATATCGAAACGCAGCCTTCATACAGCGAAAGCGCAATACATTATATATGTTCGTGCAGTTGTAGGTCCATACACACGTGGTTTCTGACACGTCGCTACGTAGACGAAAGAGCTGCGCTTATATGCAACTAGACTACATTTTCTGTGGTATCTACAGCTTCAAGTTTTTTTCTTCGTAGAAGCCATATGATCTATTCTTTATAGTTGAACTGGCTGCATGCTAGTTCAAGAAAATTACACTCACTGAAGCGTGAGGGGGAATTCATACCTTAACAGAAAAGCAGAAAAGCAGCAGCCAATTTGAATTCGCGCTAGCCGACAGTTTCTGCTTTATCTACTCTTACTACCAGTGCCGGTTATGATTGGCTGATGCTTTTCTGCTTTCTGTAGTAGGATTTTGTAACCATCTACCAATAACTATCGGATCAGTATGGGCTAGAATTGGACGATACATTATCGATACATAGGGGAATAAGGATTTCTTTCCGAAAAATAGGATTCCCCCGCAATTTGTGGAAGAATCCATATTTTTCTGGGGGAAAATTCTATTTCCCTATGTATCGATACTACATTGCCCAACTCTAGTATGAACGGGTTGTTCCAACTTCTTAAAGATTTAACCGACCAATCAACAGTTTTGATATTTACCTAATAGATACCTGTCGAGTAAATCTTACCAAGAAGATGAAACAATCGAGCCTATATGTCGTTGCGCAGTTTTTTGCCATATGTTACACCTGCGCAACGACATATTCCTAGCCAACAGTTATCGGTAGACAGAATCCCATTACTGCTTTTCTGTCAAGATATGAATTCTTATTTAAGCTTGGTTCAATGTGCTCCTTTGTTTCCTTATTTCTGCCTTTTGTTCCTCGTTTCTTTTCTTTTTGTCGTCTAGACACAAAAGAAGTTATCGTCTACAATTTGTTTGTTCCATTACTTCGCATAGATCACAGAATAAAACAATTTTGTTTTTACAAGCTGATTAATGCAAACTTTTGTGCCTCTTATGTTTCTTGTCGACCGAAATAAAAGTTAACGAATTCCGGTAGAGTTAAGCAATAAGTGACAAAACACACAATTGTCGGTAAAACAATGCATCAAGAAGCAAAGAGACAAGAAGTACAAAGCAAGAAACAAGATGCAAAAAACACATTGCAGATCAAACTTCATGCCCGTGTCATACTACGAATTACTGGTCTAAAATTAGATTGCAATTTGACGAATCAGAACAAAGTTCACTAAACTTAAATTAAACTTGCTCCGATTGGTCAATTTCAATCCAATTTCAATCCTAATCCGTAGTATGACACGGGCATTAAGCCTGTATCGAACTACGGATTGGAGATTGATATTGAATTGAATTTAGTCAATCAGTGTAAAGTTAACTAATTTAGTAAAATTTAGTGAATTCTACACTGATTGGTCAAATTTCAATTCAATCTCAATCTTTAATCCAAAGTCTGATATGGGTTTTAGGCTTTGTGTCTACGATGCTAGATCTTGAGCAAAATTGCGGTCCGATATAAAAGTCACTAGAAGTGACTAGAAATTCTAGAATCTTTTAAGTATCTACTAACATAAATATTAAGGGTGCAATCCACGAAACCCTACAAACGATTTAAAGTGCTCAAAGAAAAGCCATGATTGGCCTATACGGCGCTTTAAAGCATTTGCAACGTCTAATGAATTGTACTTTAGATTTCAGAAAGTTATTAATCAGATATAAATGTTACTAAAAATTGCTGGTAAATTACTAATAAAATTACTAATAATACACATAAATGTTACTAGAAATACTAAAAATCTGGACTTTCATACTTTTTAAAAACATTTACCAACATAAATATTAGATCACAGGCAGGATTGTTGGTCGGATCTAAAAAGTTACTCGAAATTACTGGAAGTTCTAGTACCTTTCAAGTATTTACTAACCTAGATCTCGGGCAAAGTTGCCGGAAATAAAAGTTACCCAAAGTAACTAAAATTCTAGTATTTTTCAAACATCTGCAAATAAAAATACTAAATCTCAGACCGAGATCTAGTATCATGGACACAAGCCCTTTGGCCCGCCTACCTTCTGGAACAGTTTGATCACGTTGCAATTGCTACTGAAGCCTCCGATTTGTCAATTATGATATAACTTGTCCAATTGAGTAATCGGGATTTACTGTGGATAATCGCAGCCCGGCTAATCCTTCCTTGGATAACAACACATTATGTCTTTACAAAACTAATTTGCTCTTTTAAATATTAGATGCCGTATAATTATGATCTCAGAATATCTGCGATAATTTCCTATATAAGTATTGAATCGAATTATCCTTGCTCTTATCGCCTGTTCCAAAACTCATTGAAAAAGATAGTCTGCCATCGGACACTCGATTGCGGAAAATCAAATAACAGGGATGTCCCCGATCTAGTAGTACGGTGATTCCTCGTTCGTGCACATGTAGAGTTTCGAGAGATTATTTTAGTAATCTTATATTTGCACAAAGTGCGTCAAAGAGAATATTTTGTTATATTGTTAATTTTGTTACTTGAGGGATAATTCTAACACGGAATTTTATTTATTTAATCATAGGTGATATTGTGATACAAAGGGTATTCACCCTGAAGTACAAAAGGTGCGAACATTTCGTGATCAGTAATCGGTCAAGTGCCAGTGGTTTAAATGTAACGATACAAACATCGTTAATTTTTTTATAAATTGATAAATGTATATAGAAGATAGGAGAAAACATTTAATAACTATTGCGTTTATGAGGAATCAACTGACAGAGATCAATATACAAAGAAGATCGGGAAATTCTTCACGCTATTGATGGATAAATTCGACATTTTAATTATAATAAAAAATAGTATTTAAATGGATCCGAAAAAACAAATTGAATCAGCGAAAGAAACAAATATCTTGCATAAAGTAAACAAGATACATCAGATAGGACATCAATGCAAATCCAGCAATATCCAGCTATCACAGACTTCCTCCGATGTGACCAAGAAATTGAATCTTATGTCACATCCAACAATGAATGTCATGCGACATCCTGTATCACCTGTGGTAATGCCTGATATGCTAAAAGTTCCATCCAACTTGGGCTTCTCAAATGTCCCATGTAAAAAATTAAGAATTGTATCTCGCAACGGTAAAGATTTGGGAGAATTCAACGTGGAAATGCAAAATAAAAATTCATCAAAAGGACAAATATTCACTATCACTAAGTTAAATATTTCCAAATCTGTTTCAAAACCAGTAACACCCACTGTAATTCCAGTATCATTGCAGGCCATGAAAAGAACAATACCGCGTATACTCAGACAAAAGTCTTCAAATGCAACACGAAATAAAATAATGAGATTAATACCTGAATCAAACATGAAGTGTGATAAAAGCAGCGTATCTTCAATAGAACCTGTAACATGCTGTGGAAATGACCATTTAACAGATATCAGTAAGAAAATATCGATTCATGATGATGAGATTAATAGGAAGAATATAGAGAATAGTAACAATAAAATATTAATTCTTGGAAATGAGGTGAATCTGAAATCATCTTTAAATCAAACTGTCATTGATAATAGTCAGAAACATCAGGAAGCAAAACATAAACTTAATAAATTAGCAAGAAATGCTGGATCGGCAAATAATGTAAATACCTCCTTGAATACTGAAGTTGAAATACCAACTACTCTGGTGGGAAACAACACAGTTTCTTCTACTACAGGAAATGTAAGTTATAAAGAAATCGCTGAATCACCATACCCTATTGTAAGTTGTCAGAAGCTTATATTGATCGCTAATAACAATAATTCTACACAAGTAATTAGTAAAATACATAAAAAAAATGATAACTCTTCCATAAAGACTACAAAAATTATAAAATGTAAAGCAGATACTTCTTTGGGTAGTGTATCAAATTCCATGCAAGCCTGCAATTTGGAGAATCAAAGAAGCGATGCTAAAACAGATAACATGAACAATACTGAAAGTAGGGAAGTAAGACTTTTGAGAGTTAGAAATAATTCGTTACTAATCAACTCTGAAAAAATCAAGCAAGTGGAAGAGACAAAAACACAGAGGGATATTATGACAATTGTTCCTAATTGCGATAATCTTTCACTTAACAAGAATGCGTTTTCTACGTGTAGAAAATACCCAAATTGTATCTCAAATTGGGAGAAGTCGAATCGGGAAGAATCTGGATGTATCATTTTACCAGATGATACAGAATCTGTGAACTCGGATCATAACATTTCAAGATCTGGTGAAGTCGTAACGCTGTCAAACGGATGGAACAAAAATTGTTCTAAGGATAACTTGTTTCAAAAAGATACATCAAAATCATGGGATGTTATCAAGAAAGCGGTGAACAGTGTGAGAGATGAGGAGTTGCGTGCACAAGCATTAAAGGCTCTAATGGAATGTAGCATTAGTGTTGAGAGACATGTCCCGAAACATCCTCCAGTGGAATATAAATCTGTGCACGACAAGCAAGTGCAAACCTCAGTATTCAGTCTACTCGATCCTCAATTCTTTGTATTAATTAACAAGGATATAGAAAGTCTTCAACGATTACAACATGTCACTCTTTACGAATCGCCTCATATAGAAGATCCACTTCACGTACAAGACTCACCTCACACGCAAGATCCTCCTCACATACAAGATCCACTTCATATACAAGATTCACCTTGCATACAAGATTCGGTGTTGCAAGACAATTCCGACAATGGCAAACAACTCCCATTATTCAAGAATTCTGTCATGTCTGAAGAAAACGACTTCGATATAGATAGTTATATAAATAAGATTTGCGAGGAAAATTTAGGTGCTCTCCAAGTGAAGGAAACTTTGTCGACGACAAACGTGAAGTATCAAAGGATCATAGAACAATTGCAGAAGGACTTCGAACTTGTCAAGAAGTACGATGAAGAAGGCTTGTTAGGTATACACAACGCCGTTTTAAAGAATAACGTCTTCGACGTTCAGAGACATATTATGGTACTCAAGCAGTGTAAAGAAAGCATCGATGTATTTACCGAGGACGGAGTGGTAGGTTCGAAAAATTACTTTTTTCCTTCTCTTTTATCTCGCATTTAATTCTACTTAGTTCCCACATAATGAGACCGTATTCTTTTACAGACGAGTTTGGAGCTGGCGATAAAATATGACATGCGCGGCGATATCGTGAAGCTCTTGTTGCAATCTGGAGCGCAGCCGGTGATATTGCAACCGTTACGTGAATCGGCGCTGATTATAGCCGCCAAGCAATCGTCGGCGTTACTGCCGATGCTCGTTAATCACGTTCCGAATCCGAAACTACTGAATCAAGTGGACGCGGAAGGTAAAGTCTCTTATACATTACGCGAAGAGCGACGTTTACATCTGTGCATGAAGAGTAGCCGCGCGACGATAGGTCGTCGTCGTACAATAGGATAATTCGAGATCTGTTTCCGCCTCTCGAGGTTTCGCGCCGTTGCACTACTGTTGTCTACACTGTGACGTAGAAGGAGTCACTGCACTGATATCAGCTGGCGCGAACGTCAATCTGAAGGATATGAAGTCAGGACGGACGCCGTTGTTCCATGCCCTGGAAAGCAACAATCGCAGTAACCGTTCGAAGATCGTGCAGAAACTCTTGCATGCCGGAGCTACGACGAGTGTTACGAATTTCGCGGGATACACGCCTCTGCCCGTGATAAACGACGGGAAGAGCGTGCCTTTCATGATGGCGTTGAGAAAAGACTCGGCGCAAGCATCTCCGTCTGCGCAATAATTGCGATTTCAAGTGAGTGTTTGAAAAGAGATTCACTTATGTATTTATGATAACCGAAAGAAAAGTTTATATAAAGTTATATATAATTACATATAATTATAAGTAATTTATATGTGTGAATTTTATTTGTACAACTACATATATATAATTATATACAACTTTCTCAACCTAAAATTATATATATTTTAAGGCTCCTGATTGGTTCCTCGCTGCAGCCTTTTATATATGTGAGTTTTATTTGTACAACTACATATATATAATTATATGTTATATGTGTAATTGTATGTATATATATACATATATATATGTTCACATGGCATAAAAATACTGTTGAATGAAAAACCGAAAAAATAGTTTGATTTAATTAAGCGTACATCATAGATAGCATAAATATAGCATAAGCATTTACTTTAATTATATTTGTATAATAGCATTTTTTTAATATAGACATGTATAATTATATATGAATATATATAAGCACACATATACATACACATAGAGATAAAATTCACATATAGTCAAGTTTTCCCAAGACTGCTGTCAATTGCGATTACCCGGGATATAATCTAAAATTTTTGGGCGTTAGTTAATTTCAGAATTTCAGTTACAAAAGATCTGTTCTTTTTAGCTAAACTAGCTGCACTAGTTCAAGAAATGTACATATACATTTACCCCTGATTTCATCAACTTTGGTTAATCTAACTAATTAATTCAACAGAATTGACCAATCGTATTGTCCAATTAGCTAACTGTTCCATGTGATTAGTCAATTAGATTATCCGAAATTGGTGGAATCGGGAGTTAGTCTGTCTTTTTGTCTGAACTGGTTCAAGAAATTTACGTATATTGAAACATGAAAATCTCATATGTACGCTTCATACGTTTCAACGTGTATGCAAATTTCTTGAATTAGTATAGCCAAATTAGTTAAAAAGAGTAGACCAATTGAAGCGTATCGAACATACATACGAGATTTTCATACTTCAGTTTGTGTAAATTTCTTGAACTAACAGCCAATTAAAAAAAAAATAGGTCAATCGTGTCTCTTGATTTCACGGTAATATTTATTGATAATTAGAATAAAAGGGAAGCTTTCGGAATATTTTACAAACGTGTTCTCAAACGACTGCAGGTGTCATTTTATGAACGTATCCTTTTATTTCACCCATACAGCAGAAATATCCAAAATATATCATAGTTATTTTAAAAATATCGCGATATATTTGGAATATCCGTATAATATATCTTGGACATTTCTGGTATGTGGACAACGTATTCCGCAAGAATTTTGGATATGTTTTCACGCTTCTGATATCATTGAATAAAAGGGTTGCAGCGAAAAACCAATTAGGAGCCTTAAAATATATATAATTTTAAGTTGAGAAAGTTGTATGCAAAGAAACCTATTCGTTTAGGTTTATCAACAAGTACAATGATAATACCCGATGAGAATGTTTCCGAATTTAGGGGAAAGTTACCTAATTCATCATCTATCATCTAAATTGTACTTCATGATTTTTTTTCTGTAATTAGTGAATATAAGCGTGTAGTAGATGTACAAAATAAATGACTCAGATAGAAATGTGATGTGTATCACGTTCCATCACAATGTGATTGTTATACTTTAACTTCAATTTAATATCTTTTTAAAAATCATTACATGATTACCATCGTATGAGCATAAAATGTGTGCATGTTCTTGATTTGATTGTGATTGTGCTATTAAATGAGATATTTTTCTAACATCACAACATGAATGACATCTGAGCAACATATGCGCATGCATTTTTTAAATCATGTTATGTTAAAATATGAACGCGTACTGAATGCTATACGACATCATTTTGCTATCTGAGGAGCAATGAAACATAATCAAAATTTAAACGAATTCCCCCCCCNTAACGTTTTCATTATCGCTATATAGTATGTGTATATATAAAAATATACTTAGAAAACTTTTTAAGTAAAATTGGAGATTCAAAAATATAAATATACATCTCCAATGAAAATTTATAATATATTTGATTTATTTACTTCCATTATTAATCATCAGGAATGATTATAAATAAATTAGTAATATCTTGATTATTTTGATTATAATTAATGTTTAATTGATTAATATATTAATACATGTATACATTTTCATATTTTTATTTATAGGATTTAATTATAAATAATTACATATTCTCTTATCTTTATAATATTAATAAATACACTTTGTCATTTTTCATGTGCAATTTAATTATCAACACTCCTCGTACTCATTATCGGCATTCTTTCTCTCCACATATATTATGTATAGTTACCTTATTTCTTAGTAATTAAATTGCTAATCAATTTTTAATTGAATTAATAATACCCAGACAGCACAAATGTCCAAAATTGAGACATGAAACGTCTCCTAGACTTCTTGAAGTCATACTTAAGATGTCGTGATATAAGATGTCTTTAAGATGTTTTCAAGACGTCTAAAAGACGTTTTATATCCCTATTTTGGACATTGTGCTGTCTGGGTAGCGTTGTGTAAAATTTATGATTATATGTATATATATATTAAGGTTAAGCATTATTATTTGATTTTATTCTGTTGTTAAGATAAGTTTGTACACATACAAATAAAATGTATCCGTATGTAATTAATATAGCTTTACAAAGTATATAATTTATATTATCACCATTATTTACTCTCATACTTAGAAAACATATACGTATATATTCGTACTGAAAATACATTTTATGGTATATTATTTCTTAAATAACTAGAAATCATGTTTTGCACATATATATACACATGTATTTTAAGTATAAAAATATGAAATATACATTCAAATAAAGGTTTCATTTAGCTAAGCGGCGTTCAAAAATTTCACCCGGGTGCATTCATGGACGCTCGCGCCGAAATGATTCGAAACGTATAATTAGTGGCAAAAAGGCTGCAACATTTTTTCTTATGTATTTCGTAAGGCATCTCGTTTGCAATAGAGGGAATGTATCTCTTAAAGCTTGATCTACAGTGTGCATTTTATTTCTTGTTTCTTGCTCTTTATCCTTTTTAAGCCTTAAGCCTTAAAATACCTAATGTGAATCGGCACTAAGTAAATAAAAGTTTTTACAGAAGAAAGATAGCAACATTTTTTTATAAATTTTGGAACGCATCTCGTGTCCAATAAAAAAATTTGTTTCTTAGTAACTCTTATGGCTTCTGCCTACAGAACGCGGCAAGAAGCGACGCGGTAGCCAATCAACGTCCCGTTTTTCCACGAGAACTAAAAATTTATCGGTTTCCGCGTTTAAACGTTAAGCTTGATCTACAATGTACTCTTTGTTTCTTGTTTCTTGCTCTCTATCTCTTTTACTGTAAGTTTATTCTACAATGTGTTCTTTGCGTCTTGTTTCTTGCTCTCTATCTTTTTTCTGTAAAAATTTCTGAAGTCACGAAAGCATATCAAACAGTGATGTTTCTGATTATAGCCCGGGTGTTTCAAAACAGCTGATGTCTAGTGGTGTGCTCATAATTTGGATTCCTGAACGCAGTTCTGTTCTTTCTGCTGAATCCAACCAATGCGATTGGTCAATTCCGGCTATGTTCCAAAATTCACTGGCAGCACTGAAAGTTCATGTTACGTATACGAGGATGGATTGATAAATAACTTGGTTCGCATTGTACCAGGTGTAAACTTGTCAAATTTATTCTCAAGTAGTATGACTCACGACGAATTATACCTGTTTGTATTCAAGCAGTACGACTCAACGACACCATCTTTTCATTTTCAAACAGTATGATTTAACAGCAAACCAAAGATGTCTTTATATCTTCAAGTAACATTAAAGATAAATGAGAAAACCGTAAATACACAATTCAAGCAGCAAGTCAATGCCATGTTGCATTATATCAATGATTGAGTCGACATTGAGGGAGGCGCTACCAGTGGGATACATTTATAAGGTCGACTGTCAGCAACAAGGACCACTATCGTCGTCACCACCACCACCACTACACCACCACCACTTGCACAGTTCTCTATCGTCGTGCCGGCGATGGAGCGTGCGTAATCCTACGGCGATGATGCTGCGTAATGTCGGCTTTTCCCCACGGACCGTTTGCAGCTACCGCACGCGCCTCGCCACCACCAGCCACGGCAGTATTCGCCAGGCACGGCCTCACGGATTATCGGCTACGTCGGCCACGCCGCCGCACTGCCGCATATGATTCATAGGGACCGTGCTCGCAGGACCGAGCTCGCGTTTGTTTCAGGTATGTGCGTGAGCGCGTCTTCACATCGAGAACGCACGTACCGTCCGAAGATTACGGAGGCGAACTCGCACGCGTTGTGATTATTTTGCGCACCTGGCACGGTAAAAGCGAGAATAAAATTAGAACATCCGAGTCGCTGGATGAGTACTGTATAAATGTTGGATCATAGAAAGTTTTGACGGGTACGCTATCAGGCAGCTGGATCTCGCGAGGACTGAGAATGTACACTGAGACTTCCGCAATTATACAATGTATAGATCATGACGAGACACAATATAGATATTGCAAGTGTATTCGGAGGATTGAGGATTGCATGACATATTTTTTGCATCCTGCAAACTTTAAATTTCATGTCAAGTTTGCAAGATATTACGGAACTGATATTACGAATGGCTGTCATAAGCTTAAGAGATACAGTGATTTTACATTATTTTTACAGATGTGTGTATAAAGAACAATAATTATCTTGATTCCAGTTACGTTGACTTGTAACTTTGCAATAAGAAATTTTAATATGAATCATACTGAATGAACAGTCCCCTATAGTTTGAATCGAATATAAGAATAAGTAGCTAAAATATTGTTCAGATGTATTTACTAAAGATTAAGATTAGGTATGAGTAATATATTTAATACTTGAAATATTCAGATGATATTGATGTCTGAAGGAGTAACTCTCTAATTGTTGTAAATAGTTCTCTTGTTTCTTATATGATATATATGACTAACTATTGGAAGGAAACAGTAATAAGTTATAGTTATGTTCCACATTGCTGGAAAGATTTAAAAATTTAATGCACTATCTTTTTCATATTAATGTATTAAACCATTAATACAGATAGTATAAGCTTTGTGTAGATTAACTTATGTAATAAGTCTTCCACAGAGTTGTTATATGAGGATTAATTTATGTAATATCTTGTCTGTAGGGTTAGAAGCCAAATTTTGTACGCTCGAAGATGTTAGAAGTCGGTCTGAGAGTAGTCCGTGGTCCAGATTGGAAGTGGGACGATCAGGATGGTGGCGAAGGCCACGCTGGGACAGTAGTGGAGATCGGAAAGCCCCCATCTACCGGAAACCCAGCTTCCAGTCCGAATCCTGCTGACCGGACACCGGACAAGACGGTAATCGTCCAATGGGACCATGGCTCCAGAAGTAATTACAGAATCGGATATCAAGGTGCTTACGATCTGCTGGTATTTGACAATGCGTCCGCTGGTGTCAAGCACTCCAACATCATCTGTGATGGGTGCAAGAGATACGGGATAACCGGCATTAGATGGAAGTGCTCGCAGTGTTTCGATTACGATCTCTGCACGCAGTGCTACATGGGCGACGTGCATGACTTGACGCATACGTTTAAACGATTTCAAACTGCTAACGCCGTCGGGTTAGTGTTTACAGTTTTTGGCAAAGCTCCATTCTACCGCGAATATTGTTGCTTTGGGATCTTACGATCTTGTTCACGATATTAATTTGACGTAGGGTTCAGTTAACGCCAAGAGAAGGCTACACCAAGGTGCCGTTAAAGGGAATCTTCATAGGAGCAAGGGTCATTCGCGGCCCAGACTGGGAGTGGGGAAATCAGGATGGAGGGCGTGGTATGTATTACACACGTTGTGATTATCGATTTGATAAATGTATAAGGTTGTAATTACTTCGGCAGCATGTGATCAGTCGCAAAAAGGTTGCAATAATGTTTTCTTTTTTCAAGTTTCGTAACGTATCTCGTAGGAATAAATGTATCTCTTAAGAATTATTCAAGGACGAATTCTCCTGTTGCGCACAGGATACATTCTGAAACTTATAAAAAAGTATTGTGATCTTTTTATGATTGACCATACATATAGTAGGGTTGCCACACTTGAAAAATCGGGAGAAGTCATGGAAATTTAAAATGTCAGAGAAAACCCGAAAAAGTCAGCAAGATATAAAAAATCTGAAATTTTGAGTTTTGTTCATAATTCTCTAAATGCTCTCAGCTGCGTTCTTTTTCCAATACTCGTTTATTTTTTGTTGCCTGAATCTGCATTCAGGATTATATTATTAAACTTAAGTTTGTGTTGCTTCTAACAATATAAGCTATTTTTCCTGCAACCCCTGCTTCTACATGTTTAAAATGACATATTGGTAATGGAAAATCCTCCATTGTCGTCTGGAAAACGTGGAAAAGTCAGGAAAGCGCGAGAAATCATTTCCTCCCAGTAAAATCATATGAAAAAAAGGTTCTGTTAATATTACCGTACAAAGCTTTGAGCCTTTATTAGACTTGATATTGAAGATTGAAAATTATAAAACAGGAAAATTATGGGACAGAATTCGACGAATCAATTTATTTCGACTTCGATTCGCTTCGTATTGAATTGAATCTTCCAGTCCTCAATCTCCAATATCTAGTCTGACGAGCACGGATATACGCTCAGCAGCATTTACGTCATTGGCTTGAGCCGATGTAAATGAATTGCGCAATACATTGCTGATTCGGATTTTCCGAATGTTTCAGGGAAAACCGGCAGAGTCATGGACATACGAGGATGGGATAACGAGAGCTGCCGATCCGTTGCCACTGTCACCTGGTCCACCGGCAGCACGAATGTGTACCGATTGGGCTACAAGGGCTGCGTGGACTTGTGCTATGTGGAGGAAGCAAAGTTCGGTACTTACTACAAGGAACATCTTCCATTGCTCGGCCAACCAGTGATGATCATACCGGACAATGGAAACAGCTCGACCTCCAGGAGTAGTACCAACAACGCCACCTCTAGTTCACCCTATCCGACGTTCAACGTCGGTGACAGAGTGAAAGTACTGCTCGAAGTTGAAACCTTAAAGGAGATGCAGGATTCGGGTCACGGCGGATGGAATCCGCGAATGGCCGAGTGCATAGGAAAGGTATCTCGCGAATGTCACTTTCTTTCTCCTCACGTAAAGCACCGGCGGTCGACGTGTTAAAGTTAACTCGAGTTTCATTGCTTTCCTAGCGAGACTCGTCCTTGAAACGTATGACACACACGCGCACACATACAGAAGGAACGAGAGGAGCAAGCCTGAAAACTTTGGTTAACTTTATCGGGACGGAACTAATGCGCTTAATGTCTGTGACTAATATATTTATTAAGTAACGTGACTTTTTAATCGAACATCTAGATTGGCACGGTGCACCGAATTACAGACAAGGGAGATATTCGCGTGCAGTACGAAGGCTGTAATAATAGATGGACCTTTCATCCGGGTGCCCTGACGAAAGTTACCAATAAGGACGCCTTCGTCATCGGCGATATAGTCCGAGTGAAGACTGATCTGACCGCGGTCAAGCATTATCAGCGCGGCCACGGCGAATGGATAGACGTGATGAAAAACGTCAGTTGCCTATCCCCATCCGTCTCATACGTATGCACGAGAGGTGAGATACATGTCACATCGAGTTTATGTTTGTTCCAGGCTCTGGGAAAAACCGGGAAGGTAATGAAAATCTATTCCGACGGCGACTTGCGTGTGGCGTTGGACAGTCACACGTGGACGTTCAATCCGCTCAGTGTCGTCCTTGTTCCTGCCGGGACGAACACGGCCGCTACGCATTACGATGCGAACATAATTAGAGATCGCTCAGGTATGTCTGTCGTCGTTGCAGCGTGAGAATGTGGTACGATGTGAGCCTTTCACAAGTTCGATCAGTCAACGTCCACTTTTTATCCTGGAGTTAATGACAAATTTCTGAAGTTCTTGATAGCGGCCTGTATGATTGACGCTTCATTTTTTGGAATAAGGAAATTAACAAAAATAAAGATTATAATAGTTTTTAGTCGTCAATCTTGATAATTTCACGATATAACTCTATAATATTCTAAGAACTTGTGGGAAAAGCTTATTTATTATTCAGAGTTGGGTAATAACTAATTAAAGGTTAAGTTAAAAGTTAATAATTTTTAACTTGGTTAATTCTAAATAAATTAACTTTTAGCTTCAACTAATTAATTTGAATTTCATTAATATAAAAATTAAAAAAAAAACAAAGTTAACATTTTAATTCATTCATTTTCATAATAGACTATCTTTACTTTATTTAGCATCAATTTAATCTATGATTAAAAAATTAATTATCATAGTGTCTATTGCCTGGAAAAACGAGGAATTCTCAAAGAAGTTGTTTATACATATATGGAAAAATTGGGAAATTTAAAATGGGCATTTATCTGCAAGCCGTATTATCATGTTATTCATAGACAAATATCATGTGATTTGTTTTTTTTTTTAATTTTATTTCATAATATTTTCTCCATTAAAAGCCATTAAAAACCATAAGAAATATAGTTCAGGATTTTTCGACTCGACTTTTAATTAATTTTAATTAATAAGGAGTAACGCTATATAAATCGCAGGTGCGAACTTATTAACATTCTGTATATATACATTTAAAGTTATTTTTAAGTTTTTTAGTAAAAAATTAAATTTTTTAAGTTTCT
>NW_014555488.1:3068005-3125311 GCF_001313825.1 Dinoponera quadriceps
GTTCTACATATCTACGTATGTATTTACCTGCATATCTATATAATTTAAATGTTTATATTACTCTGATGTTTGGAGCTACTGGTTTTAATGATCTGATATTTAGTATTGAAAACAATAATTTCGTTAGGTGCCTTTTATTTAATTAAGACCAGATATTTATTTTAACAGTTTTATAAAAGTTGCATTTTTTGTATCGGTTAGTCATTACATAATTTTTTTATTTGCAATTGTTGAAAAGAATTTGAAAATTTCATGTAATATAAAATATTTATTTTGCGGAGTCCTTACAGTCTCTCTCTTTCAAAATTTTTCAAATTTAATCTTTGAAATTCGAGTGATTCTTAATTTTATTTTATGATTTATAAACTTTTATGAATAGAAAATATTAAAGATTTTGCATAATAAATATATATTAAATTGCAAGATATATTAAAAAAAAACTTTCATTTTACCTGAAATTAAAGTAAATTATAATCTGGAAAATCGGAGAATTTTCAAGGAATTTTATTTTTGGGCTTGAGTAGACATTTTTTAATTATGCAAAAAAGCATATATGTGTATGTGGCTTTGTATAATTAACTTTTAACATTAATAAGTTAATAACTTAATATTAACTTTTAACTTGACTTGGTTAAAAATAAAAATTAACCAACTCTCCTTAAACGATATCTGCGATAAAAAGAGCTTCTTTTTGACCTAATTGTCTCATATCGTTCACGCAGCCGAGGGTACCGACAGCGAAGTGGAGAAACTGTTAAGGGATGCAGCTAGAGGTGAGGCTGGTGTAGCCGCCGTGCGTGAATTCCTGAAGAAATATCCGAGCAGGGTGGACGCGCGTGCTCCCGGTGGTGGCAAGAAAACATGTTTGCAAGTAGCCGCGCATCAAGGCCAGCGCGATCTTTGCAGCCTTCTTCTGGACGTCGGTGCCTCTTTACGGGCAGTGGACGAAGACGGAGACACTCCTTTACATTACGCAGCGTTCGGGTATATCGCGATCAGACTCAAACGTAGAAAGGAATGGCAAATGAGAGCCTTACTATAACGCAATTGTGCGATAATCAGATATTGCAGTAAACAATCTACTATTTAACAATAACTAATAATTGATGTTTCGGTCAACTGGTAATCTTCTTCAGTAGTTGAATAAACGTCAACAGTTAAGAATGATATCAATTATAAAAATAAAGTCAAGCTTGACGAACGTGATCCACAAGACGCAAATTGTTTACACAGATTTTTTGTCGTATGAGATTGTGCACGGCCTCCTGACGAATCGTTGTATCCAGGGGATAAAGCTGCTGGTGTGGTAACTTCGAAGTGAACCCTTGATGGATCTTCCAGGCAAATACATGAGTCGTGACCCTTCATTTTCGTGCTGACGGCGATATATAGATTTTGATAATCTGAACAGCGATGCAGCAAAAACCTACGCATTGAATTCCGAGACGTCAAGTAAATTTTTTAATATCGCAACCGACTGTTTATGAATCTTGATAAAGCCACGTAAATAGTCGATGTGTGTGTGTGTGTGTGTGTGTGTGTGTGTGTGTGTGTGTGTGTGTGTGTGTGTGTGTGTGTGTGTGTGTGTGTGTGTGTGTGTGTGTGTGTGTGTGTGTGTGTGTGTGTGTGTGTGTGTGTGTGTGTGTGTGTGTGTGTGTGTGTGTGTGTGTGTGTGTGTGTGTGTGTGTGTGTGTGTGTGTGTGTGTGTGTGTGTGTGTGTGTGTGTGTGTGTGTGTGTGTGTGTGTGTGTGTGTGTGTGTGTGTGTGTGTGTGTGTGTGTGTGTGTGTGTGTGTGTGTGTGTGTGTGTGTGTGTGTGTGTGTGTGTGTGTGTGTGTGTGTGTGTGTGTGTGTGTGTGTGTGTGTGTGTGTGTGTGTGTGTGTGTGTGTGTGTGTGTGTGTGTGTGTGTGTGTGTGTGTGTGTGTGTGTGTGTGTGTGTGTGTGTGTGTGTGTGTGTGTGTGTGTGTGTGTGTGTGTGTGTGTGTGTGTGTGTGTGTGTGTGTGTGTGTGTGTGTGTGTGTGTGTGTGTGTGTGTGTGTGTGTGTGTGTGTGTGTGTGTGTGTGTGTGTGTGTGTGTGTGTGTGTGTGTGTGTGTGTGTGTGTGTGTGTGTGTGTGTGTGTGTGTGTACGATAGATAGATGAAAAAGGGAAAAACATGTATGCGAATAATTTATTATGACGTTGAACACGTGACTACTGTCAAATTTACAGGTATGACAACTGATCAATTAACATTCGGTCGGCAGTTTGGTGTCACTCTGTGCCATTCCTTTTTACGCTTGAATTTGGCCCTGAAAAGGCCGTACTTAACGTTCATACCGTTTATATCGAGATTATTATTGAGATGTTTTGGGTCAATTCCATAATTCTACGCCTGGGATTATTCCCGCCCGAGCAATTCATCTGCCTTATTAAGCTTTTAGAACAACGGTTGTCATTCTCAACTTGATACAGTAAAACGATCACAGATAACTATGAATATATTGTTTACAATAATATTTGTAATTTGCAGATGGAAAACATTTTAATGGCCTTCCAAATTTTTTGTAAATATCTGATAATGAATTCGTTCACTTGCACTACGCCGGATTAGTGCATACTAAAGGCTGCTATGTCATTATTAGGAATAATAAATGTGACGGCTCTCAAGGTATACAACCAAACGAAGAACAAGAAAAAAGGCAAATAAGAGTCAACGCCAGTGATTGCAGTAACATTTAATAATATAGAAAATTATTTTAAGTATTAATGACGAATTTAGAAGATGAATATTCCGGTTACATCGTTTGGACCTTCTTCAGCGCAACATACAGTTTAAAAATGAATTAACCTCTTCAGGGATATTGACACATATGTGTACGTTTAGTTTTATTTAAAAATTACCGTTATTTATAATTACAAAAATTTTTGAAATTAAAAAATTAAACGTTATCAAAGTAGGCCATGATGGCTACATATCACAATCGGTTCACAAATAAGGTATCTTTTTTTTTTGTGCACTCCATTAGAGCAGATCATAAATCAAAAATTTTTAATTCATCTCTGAAGAGGTTAAGGTTGAAGAATTGTATAAAACTAAAAAAGTGTGTCTTCAGATCTATGTTAATTTAGAGGTGTTAATTAGTCGTCTTCCTTTCGTCATGCTTATTTTGTGTGCTGTGAAAATAATCTCAATTTACAAAAAGGCACGATAAATCTAAACAAAGATTATTCGCATATTATCGATAGACTACTAGAAGGTCAAACCATTTTCTTCGCTATCTTGTTTGTTTTGATTATTTTAGATGGTCTCCTGACACTGTTTAAATAATATATCATTGACATACAGATATTCGTCGCTGTGTCTATATACATAGTACAAACGAGACTAGTACAGACTAGACCAAGGCAATTGCTGAATAAGATTGAACATTTACATGTTAGAATCTTTGATTTCTGCTTTTGTCCTAATATAACAAATTTAAAGACAACAGACTGATCACATCGGGCCGTTTGAGCCAAGACGGAAAAGTCAACATTAACCACAACTTCAAATTAACATAGTTTCGAAGACATTTTTTGAGTTTTGTATATTTCTTTAATCTGAGTTCAGTTTTAAATCGCATATTGTGCTGAAGAAGGTCCACACGATATGGCTGAAACATTCGTCTTTTATATTTGTCGTTTATATTTGAAATAATTGTCTACATTATTGTTAAATGTTACCACAAATAACAATCAACGTTGGCTCTTATTTGCCTTCTTTCTCGTTTCTAATTATTATTAGGTATTTAATTGTTCAAAATGTTCATATGTTTTTTTCATTTAAATATTACTTCATATATAGCAGCCTTTAGCATTTATCAATCTGATGTAGTGCGTGCGATTGAATTCGCTATAAGGCTTAGATAAGGCTCCAAGTCCGGATCTCTGCAATATAGCTGTATATTATAGTATATAATAAGCCTTCAGCTTCAGTTAAGTTCTTTTCGCTCCAAGCGATAAAATATAATTTCTGACAAAAGGCGTTTCTCGCACTGCCGAAAGTCGTAATAACGCCTAAATCTTAGAAACTGCAACATCTGGTGCCGTACGAAACGTTTTTTGCTCGAAATTCCGTTACAGTTTAATGTATAAAGTAAAAATCTTACTACATTTAGGTCTGGTTTTTCATTTTCTGGTTTACTCGTGGTTTACACTTAAACTGATGATAATGCAAAAATTGTGTTTCTCTATTCACGGTTAATCATTAAACTGATGGTTTTGTACCGGTAATTTTTTTTAATCTATTGATTATATATGAATAGAAAAACAATGTTTACGTTACCATAGATTAAGCCTAAACCACAAGTTAACCAGGAAATGAAAAACTGAGCCTTATTATATGGATCATCGGCCTGATGCGCGGTTTATCGAACCAGTCATATTGAGTTCTCTCCCCTTCGATCGTTTAGCAATCAACCTGAGGTGATGGAACTGCTGTTGTCTCGGGGTGCGACCATTAACGCCGTCAACAACGGCAGATGCAGTGCCTTGCACGTGGCGGTAAACAAGCAGCACGCGCAATGCGTGAAGATGCTATTGCGCTACCACTGCGACGTCAATCTGCAGGACTCTTACGGCGACACGGCGCTGCACGACGCGATCGGAAAGGACGCGCTCGACATAATTGACGCACTGTGCGCCTGCGAGAGAGTGGACTTCAAGCTGCGGAACAAACGCGGCTTCAACGTCCTGCATCACGCCGCGCTCAAGGGCAACGCTCAGTATGTATGCGAAGGGAGCTCCGGCGGAGTTCCACGCAGCAGTCGAAGCTGCTGATCGGTCATTAATCACTCACTCCTTGGTTTTTGTTCGGATGCGTTCGGACTGAGTTTGTCGACGCACAATCGGCAACATCATCTTGATGCTAATAGTTCGATTACCTGGTCCGAAACATGCTGCAAGCCCATTAAAACAAATTTGAGATGCGTCGTTTTTCTTTCCAAATTAAGGTAGTCTATGACACTATTGTTGGAAAGGCAATGGTTGATACAACAGGAAGGAACTCGACAAATCTGTGCTAGACGTTTATAGACATGATTTATGATAGTTTTGAAGCAAGAGAATATCAATGGTCCCGTTCAGCAGAGAAAGAAACTTAACGAATGTTGTGTGTGATTATCGTTAGTGATTGGATTGTTCTTTCAGATTCTTGGTAGATCCAGAGAAATTTTTCATTCAGAAGCAATAATCATCAAACGCTCATTGAACTATTTTCCTTGCTGAACGCAGGCGATGAAACTTATATAATGTTTAAAAACTCGTAAAGAAATAATCTCTTAACTGGGATTTAACTGGGATTGCCCGTATTAGACAGGTTTGTGAATATATTTGTCACAAGTCCCGATAGGCACATGAATGCACGCTGTTAAAGAGATGATCGCGACATCGGATTTTTCCGTATTTGTCTATATTTTTCACATTTTTATAATTTTTAATTAGGGATCTTTAAGATCATTTAACTATTATATTTTTAAGATATCTAACAAAGAAGGACAGAACAAAATATAACACATATAATTAATCTGTGTATAATTAATCTAATAATTTCTACAAGTTTCTCTTTTATTATTATAATTATTATCAATTTTTTTTTTCATTTTTTTCACTAAAACTGTAAAAGTAGTTTACATTAGAATTAAAAACTTTTTCGTACTTGTGATATATATAAATAGCGTTAACTTAAATTTCATTCAGAGAACATTAAGACGTCTCTGAGATATCTTTTAGACATATGTGTTATGTGGTTAAATATTTAAGTTTCAGGGACGGTTTCTCAATCTTTCTTTAATTTTACATGTGTGCAGATTGTATTTCGATTAATATGCTGGTAAAACTTGAAAAGATTTCGAAGAAAATAGATACGGACTGACCAAAAATCAATTGACTCAACTTTCGACGGCTTAAGCACGGCTAGAATCTAGCTTAACAGTGTCCACATGAATTTGCAGCGCTACGGAGAAGTTAGTGGCGCGTACTCGGAACCTGGTGGACATGAAGAAGGAGGACGGCTTCGCGGCGTTGCACTTGGCGGCGTTGAACGGCCACAAGGAAGTCGCGGCGATACTCTTATCGCAGAACGGCGGCCGCGCCAAGGTTGACTTGCGCAACAACCGGCAGCAGACGCCGCTGCATCTGGCGACTTCGCAGGGTCATTGGTCGTTGGTCGAGCTGTTAGTGCATCACAATGCGGACGTCGCCTGTGCGGACGAAGACGGCGACACTGTGCTGCATATCGCGATCGCCAAGAGCCCGAATCAACAGACCGTCGTGCCCACAACCGAGAGCAACCGGGACTCGCCGCTTATATACGCGGTACGATTTTATGACTTCCTCTTCTCGACTATGATATTCAACTCGTCAATTATGCGGGCGAGTCGTTGTTCTTGCTATTCCACATGAACCTCTTTGTTCTCTCAACTGGGATTTTATATCAGAAGATATTATTAAAGGGCCAAAGAAGAGGCGTAAGAACGGATATTTTACAATAAAATAAAAAAATCTTTAAGAACACCCACATGTTGGCCCAGTAATTATGGTACAACTGAAGAGGGAATGATTTCTTTTGAAAAAATAAACCAAAAATGTAGAATAAAAGTTTTTCATGTAAGGCTTTGCCAGGATTACCACAGACCTGGGGAACCAGGATATGCCGTAAAAATTTTAATTGGTCAGGGAAAACTTGGAGAAGTCGGGGAAAAGTCAGGGAAGATGTAGGAAATTTGGAATTTGGAACTTTACTTACAATTCTTTTAAATGTTCTTAGTCTAAAGAGTACTTCTAATTTTTTTAATATTATATCTAACATTTGCAGTCAAATACGTTCAAAATTTGTGCACTTTACAAGTCATTTTTTAATGTGTTACGGGCGTAACACATAGAAAATTTAAACGGTAAGAGAAAATCGTAGCCGATTGTTCCTCGAGAATAGGCGTTCCTCCTCGAAAGGGATTGTTCATCGAGTGTGATTGGTCAATTTTATTCAGCGTTTCAACTGCTCTTTTTCATCATAACTGTATTCTTTTTTCCTATTGGTCGTGGAAAATTGTTCACTGTTCCCGGAAAACACGGAAAAGTAATGGGAATTTCAACATTCATTTTCTCTGAAAACCCTGCTTTGTTTTCAAGAAAATCAATTAAAAAAAAATTTCTTGATACAGATCATATCTAACTTGTGTATTTAGAAGCAACATCAATTTCATGCAAAATACATATTGATTCCCTATTAGTACCACGATTACTAGGCTACTCTGAATAATTTACGATATTTCACATTAATATCCAAACGGTTCGGCCTCTGGACCATCTTCAATGGCTCCGCAACCATAGCGAGTCCAGTAAATAAAAACATAAACATGACTCGCAAGTCAAAGCTGAAATGCATCTTACTGGCCCTTTAATGATATCTTCTGATTGAATATCTACAAAACCTTTTCCTTTTATTTTTCTGTAATTTTATATCTTTGTAATTATTTGTCTTGCACAGGGTGAGATAATAACCATCTTGAACATCCTTGAAAAATAAAAATATTTTATTAACAACTAGATGAGGATAAAGAAAGTCTACAGAAGATGTTCAAAGTGATGACCATTGATATCGATGCAATTTCTGCTGGGTAAATTTTTCTCCTACTCTCATAATCCGAAGATATTCAAGGTGGTGATGGTTATTGTCTCACCTTGTATTAACTATTTCCTTAAGAAAAATTAGAGATAAAAAAAGAAAACAGGCTTATCTCTCTTCTTTAGTAAGTGACTTTTTTCCCCCCCCCTCTCGCACAGATCTGGCAGGCCCTGGCGAGGCAAGGTGCAAAGACTGAATTAGCGTTAGCTTGTTTTTTGGTGAGCATAGACAGAAGCTGCACGCTTCTTGAGCAGGTGAAGAACCACAAGGAGAAGACGCCGCTCGATCTTTTGGAAGCTGATCCACAGGCCACTCAGCTCGCCGATCTCTTACGATCTTACCAATACCAAAGTCACAGCACACAATTAGAGTAAGTTACCCGCTTTCTTTTGTTTTCTTAAGAATTTATTTTATTTCTTGATTAATTGATCAAAGGTTACCTGGAAAGAGTACGAGAGAAACATTAGATTATCTTTTAATTAATTTGTAGTATTAGGTAAATCGGAAAGTCCCGTCCATCTAGTGGCGAGTAGCTATAGCTAGAACTGTCAGTAACTCTAATGTCTAAACCAAGCTTAATTTTTTTAGTTTTACCATCTGTCAATAAAATTCAGTATATAAAGGTATACGTTCGCATCAATGACATTGTTTCTTACTGCATCGAAAATGTCGAAATTCGAGCCAAATAAGCATCATTTGCGCCAAGTGTTAATCTTTTGCTTCAAATAGAAGAAAACTGCAGCTGAAGCTCATCAAATACTTATAGAAGTTTATGGCTCCTTTTGATAAAACATGCAGAGAATGCTTTCGACGCTTTAAAAGTGGTGATTTTGATGTGGAGGAATGCTCTGGACGGCCAAGAGCATTCGAAAACGAAGAATTGCAAGCACTAAATTGTGCTCAATCTGTCATTTCCGATCGTTTGAAAGCCTTGGGAAAGGTTTACAAGGAAGAAAAATGGGTCCCATGTGAACTAAAGCCAACCAGAGACATTGAATAGGCGAAAAACTATCTGCGAAATTCTACTTGCTAGGCAACAAAGAAAGGGATTTTTGCATCGTATCATCACTGGGAATGAAAAATGGATATATATTTTGATAACCCCAAACGTCGAAAAACCATTTTCAACCCCGGCCAATCCTCTGATTGACGCCAAAGCGAAATATCCACGGAAAGAAGGCAATGTTCTGTATTTGGTGGGATCAGAAGAGCATAGAGTACACATGAGCTGTTAAAATCTGGTCGAACAGACACAGGGCATCTTTACCGAGAACAAATTATTCGTTTAAGCCGAACATTGCACGAAAAAGGACCAGAAATGAGACAGCATAAAGTGATTTTACTTCATAACAACGCTCACGTCATAAAACTTGTCAAGGAAACGTTAGAAGCACTTCGCTGGGAAGTGCTACCCCATGCGGCTTATTCACCAGACTGTGCCCCTTCCGACTACCACTTGTTTCGGTCGATGGCACACGCTGAGGAACGCTTCAATTCTTATGAAGACGTCGAAAAATTGGTTGGATAGCCTTCAAAGATGAGTCATTCCTTCGCCGCGGAATTCGCTTGCTGCCCGAAAGTTGGGGAAAGTCTTCGCTAACGATGGACAATATTTTGATTGATGTACTTTTTCATTTTGTTTCTTAAATCATACTTTTTTACAAAAAAAAAACGGATGGAACTTTCCGATTTAGCTAATATAAGAGTTTAAATCTAACATTTGCTATTACATCGACGTTTGACTCTTATATTCATTGCCATCGCCTTTATATTCATTGTTATTATTAATCGTGTATCATCGGAGTCTTAACTTCTATCAGCTTGAGTTCATCGCGCTGCAAGGCCTAATTTATGACCGATTTTAAACGCGCCATTGTTCCTCTCCAAATGAGGGAATCGATCATGACTTTCGACAATTCGTTTCGCAGGATAGAGAATAATCCATCGACCGGTTACGTGGAGCCGTCTACGTGTCGGATAGATAGCATATCGCCGTCGGAAGGATCGCGCGATGCTAGGAAGAGCATTCCCGGCGCCGATGCGGAGTGTCGGGATTGCTCGGGGATCGTACCCGACTCGAAGCAAGAAAACCGGTTTGACTCGGACAGCGCGCTCGTTGGTTGCGCGCACTGCGGCCATGCGATCGTTAAGAAGCAAACGGCTCAAGGTACGCAACTTTACTGCAGGTCACAAGGAATGCACCGGATGTTTCGTCGCCTACTCACTGACCCCTCACGATACCAGTCGTCTTAAGGATCGTTCTCGAAAGAAATCGATTCCATATTGGGCGAACAATCCGCCATTAACACGTTGCCCGCCACGATGATTTTCATTGATTGTCACGAAGCTTAATTAAAACTTTCAGCACCTCGCGTTTTATGCATGTTTTTCATCGACATTCGTTATTTTTTCTCCATTGTTTATTCGTGACTCGAAGTTCGCATGTTCGATTGAGGGCAAAATTTTTCAAAAGAAGTCGCGTATCTATGAATTTTTTTTTCAAGAATGACGATAATTTCATGCGAACGTTCCCGCGACAATAACAGGTGAACAGTTCTTTTTGCGCCGTTGTCAGAAATCTATTACGACGACATGATAAATTTTCAACAAAGCGGGCAGCAGTGTTAGTAGGGTTTAAGTGCGCGCAATCGTGTTGTGAATAAGTGAAGTTACGGCGAACATATACATTTTCTAATGTATATAGTCGTTAGCTAGTTTTCCTAGTTGCTTATCGACAATATTTAATTTGTTAGATGCGATTAATCATGTTTTACGTGTAAATCAATCAGACGCGGCAAAATCAAATCACCGGTGACTTCAGTAGCAGTCGACATGTTGACTTTTTAAGGACAAGAGTTGCAAATAATTTATTAAGTCTGTGCCCCAGCCGGAAGTCACAATATTATATATAACTAGTTCGTAGAATGACGACAATTTTATACTGAAAAACAGTCGTTATGCCTTCCTTACACTGATATTTCGTTTGATTTTTCTCGGTTCAGGCTGGCTGATCTGGGGTGAGTTTTTTTCAAATGTGTCGAAAATATCCTTTTTAGTTACAAAGTTGGTAATGCTGTAACTAATTTTGCTAGGTTAACGGATTAACAAATCGTATAAAAATTTTCATCTACTTTGTCCATCAGCCACTTTACCATCTTTATTCAATCATTTTTTTATAAAAAGTGGGTTTACTAGAGCGCGAGCGTGATGTAGCAGACAGCGCATTGGTCTGCAACACTAGAGGTTCGATTCCCGGCAGAACCGGAAAAATTTATATATGCTCGTGTCTCCTCTGGACAAGTCTCCACCACCAGAGAGTGTACATCTGCCGAAAGAACCTTTCGCAAATATGCTGTTCGGAGTTAGCGTTAAACTGTGTAGGTCCCATATGTCTGTGCATAATCAACATACGCACCACAAACATATGAGTGAGAGGAAACACAGGCCTTTAAGACCTAATGTAAGAAGAAGAAGGATTTACTAAAATTTACTGAAATTCGATTAATTGTTTTCAAGTTTAAACGAAAGCGATATCATTTATGAAAGCAGCAACAAAAATAATGCCAGTAAAAAACAAAAATTCACAATTTTATTGAAAATGTAAAATTAAGAAATAATTGAAAATTGAAAACGTCGCATTCTAATATTCATTTTCTACTCTGATTTTATGAAAACGTTATATTCTAATTTATTAAATAAATTTTATATTTTAATTTAACTTTCGCTTGCATATGTACGCATAGATTAATAATCAATAAAAGTAAATTAATTCTATATACACGTTGAAAATTCTCTCGAAATTCTTCATCGTCGTACTCATATACGAATTACACACTACGAATTACACTTTCAATAAAATTTTAAATTCTTGTTTTTTCTGATATGATTTACTTTTGTTACTTTTATAAATAATATTTATTATGTCTTCGTCACTTTTAGAGCTTCACTTGAACTTGAAAATAATTGATCAAATAAAAGTAAATTCATTATTTATAAAAAATAATCATAAATAAAGATCGATAAAGAGGATTGGACAAGATAGATGAAAATCATAATATCAGCTGATATATTACGGAATACAGCAAAGTTAGTTACCAACTTTGTAACTAAAAGGCTATTTTCGATACATCTAACGAATCCGATTACCAAATCGCTTATTTGCAACTCCCGTTTTCAAAGAATTATGTGAGGTCGTAGAGATACCGCCGAAACAGGCTGTGTAATGATTTAAATATTTCGTGAAATTATCGCGAACAGATTTCACATACACTTCCGTGCGTTTTTCCAGACGGTCAACTGGCGGCGGGTGAGGTTTCCATAGCTAATCCGGAGGACAAATCGCCTGAGGGCAAACGAAAAGAGGAGATCAGCGAGAAGGAGAAGAACAAGGATCTGGAGCGATTGCGTTACCTAGAGACCAGAGTCGCGGACCTTGAGGAGGCGAATATGTGCAGCATCTGCATGGAGCGCCATCGTAACGTCGCCTTCCTGTGCGGACACGGCGCCTGTGAGCACTGTGCCGCGCCGTTGAGGACCTGTCACATGTGCCGTAAGACGATCACGAAGAAGATCAATTTGTATTAGAGAATCGTTCTCGATCAAAAGCTTATCGACTGGGACGCCAGTCGACGTCAGTTTCTAGAGCGACACGCGCGTGCACCGGGCGTTGCCTCGGGGAAGAGAAGCGGGATCGATATTTTGGCAAGCGGTAACCTGAGCGGACTCTTGCCGGTATTCAATTCTTTCGGTCACGTAACTCTTTCGTAGGGCGGAAACGGGAACAGTGAAATATTTTCAAATTAGAAATTTACACTTCTCACGAATTCATGCTGGAGAAGAAGATTCATGACCAACCCCCGAGAGTCTCATTTAGCGTGAACTCGTGAAAAGTGTGAAATTTTCTAATTTAACTTGTTAACTGGGTATGACGAAATATTTCGTCATACACGAACTACTGCTGCAATGGGCATGACGACATTTTTCGCCATGGAAATTTGCCGTAATATTTTGAACGCGAACAAAAAAAAATTTATCCCCCGGTTAACAGGTTAAAAATATCTCATTTTTCACATTTCCGCCCTAGGAGAAAAATTGCGTGATCAAAAGACGACGATCTTAAACGTAAGGGTCTTACGTTTAAGATCGTCTCAAGTTCGTCTCTAGATGCTTTATAGACGTTGAAACATCTGTATAGTATCTGAACTTGAGACCATTTTAAATGTAAAATTTGACAATGAATATTGCCCTCTGGCTCGCGCAACGATTCCGAGAAGAACTTTCTCAAGGGGATTCTGGAGAGTCGTGTAGTTTTACCGCAAATTTGTTAGTACTATACTAACTGCAGATAATTAAACATTCTTTTGTGGGATTACACACAATATAAACGTTAATGTAGATGACGATGGTTGACTTTATTCGAAAAACGAAAAAAATTAACAAATTATAAAACTTTTTTTCGTTTTTCGAACAAAGTCAATCGACGTCGCTTACATTAATATATGTATTGTAATTGTGCAAAAGAATTTTTAATTCTGAGCTTATGGTGCTAACAAATTAGTAGTAAAACAGGACTACTTTGGAATTTCCTTAAACTAGGTCTACAATGCGGTCGTTGGCAGTCGTAAAATCGTAAAATCGTAATCCTTCAAGTTGATTCAATTCCGGCAATTCAATTGGCCGTGGTCGCTAGAATTAGAAATAGACCGAGTCGAACAATTACGACTGTACAATCCTGCGATCGCATTGTAGGTCCAGTTTGAGTTCCAAATGGTTGAGAAATTGTCTCGTAAGCGCAAACAATTCCTGCATTGTGAGTGGCAATCAGCGAAAACCCATTGAATTGTGTCGCGTAAAGCTGGGTATACTTTAAGTAAACAAATAAGGGACGAATCGTTTGGAAATTTGCAATTTGGAAAATGTGCGCCATAATAAGTCCAAAGTCCAAGTTTCTCGAGCCGATTTGCTTACATGATGATTTATCAAAGAAAGTTCGCGCTTAGACGTGAGTATATATATTATAACGCGAATATACACATAAATTGATACGTTTCGTGACTACCATTCGGGAATGCTCAGGGATTTCTTCAGCGTTTCCGTGCCATTCGCCAATATTGCATATATGATTTTGTTTTATAATTTTATCACAGTAACTATTAAAAGAAAGGACAACAATTTATTTAGTTATAACATTTTCTCATGTTGGTTATTCTGATGACTTTATAGGAAAATGGCAGCAAGGAACGTGTTAACGTGATCAAATACATAATAACGCGGATATCATACATTTATCTTAAGATGGATTCAGACCAAGCGAACGAACAAACGCGAATAAACGTTTGCAAATGAATACAAACGGTTATTAACGGAAATTTATACGAAAAATTGTCCAAACTGAGAATGAACAAACCGTGAATGAATATGAAGAAACATCTGCCAACAAATTGGAAAAAGTTAGTGAGGACGGCTCCGCGAACAGGCACGGATGAACATTACAAACGTATTCCATTTCGTGTCGGTATATTAAAGAAAATTTGTTCAGTCGCCCTCGTTCGCGATCGGCCTGTCTAATAAATTGATCCACACTAAACGAATAAGCAGTTAGAATTTCATGGGGGATTCACGTTGTATCCAATGTCTGTCATACGACGTCCGATATCAAATAAGAGAACAGTTTTCTGGAGACGTTTTTTTGGAGACAAACATGTTGCTTCCCAGTTGACACGTTTGATCGCAGCTACATAACTCCAAATATAACAATAACTTTACGTTCCGTTAACGTAACTGTTACATATTTCTATATTGCTACATATACTATATTGCAGTTACATTGTTGAGTACGAAATTATAACATCGATATGAAGTTATTATTACATTTGAAGTTATACAGCTGCAATTAAGCGTGTCGACTGAGTAGTTGGAAACACTAAAAAGTGAAATCTCCTATCGGATCGTCGTACATCGGAGGCAGTGGCATCATTCTTTGGGTATTTATTGTTGTTCCGGCTCACTTTCTTTTTTGAAGCAGATCAGCACATTATTTATAACGAGAAGTGCTATGCAAAGCAAAAAAATAAAATAAAATTATAATCACAAATGAAACGTCAGCATTAAAGAAGAAAAAAAGAGTGAAACAAAAACGCTGATTGGTGGATGACATTTGCCTTTCGAAGCAGAAACAAATACAGTGCGTGTAATTTATTGAAAGATCTACTGTTGAAAATCTCGGACATTTTAGAAAATTTCACACGAGTGGCTGTATCGAGAACCCCAACGAATTCTAATTGCTCGTTCGCGTTCTTCGGACGTTCGTTCGTTTGAATCAACCTATACAGATACACGCTGATGTTCGTTCCTTGTTCATGCTCGTTCGCTTAGTTTGAACACCACCTTTACGCACTCACTCGTTCGTCTGTTCAATATATACCCACCTTAACATTCAACGTCTCTGCCAGAGACTCTCTGAGTCTTCAATACCGATAAGAGAAACATTGATCGTAGCTTGCTTTCCCAGTTTCCGGAAGAATGCAATCTTTAATCTCGGTGCACTTTGCTACTCGCAATGAGAGTCCATGCCACTTTTTCGCGTGTTTTTTATGATAACGATAAATATGCTACGTCGCTTGCCGAAGTGTCAATCTTCTTTCGCGAGGTATCTTACGAGAGCGGCGAAAGACAAACCAGCCGGCCGCAAGGTGGGCGATTTTTTTGTGCGCGCGCGACGCTGTCGTGAAGAATCGAAACTGCCAAAACCCATATAGAAAAAGAGAGAGAGATCGTTTCCGCACGTCCGCGAGCGGGCGAGAGCTTCATGACGACGCTCCCGTCCGTCGTTGCACCAACATCGTGCCATAATGAGAGAGATTTTTTACGCGCGACGGAGATCGCGTCCGCTCGGCTACCGTGGCTGTAGTTGTTTGCTCGCGCTTTACGTTACGCTTTGTTGATTTTATCAGAGATTAATTAATTAGTTTTTAATCGATAGCGCAGCGTGAGCGCGTCGTATCCCGGCGGACGCGCGACGACGTACACAGTCGGTGGATTAAGGCCGGTATTCATAATCAGATCTTGTATTTAAGGAGATCTTGGAGTCGTCCTGTTTTAACGCAAATTTGTCGTTATTGACTGCACAGAATTAAGAATCCTTTTGTAGAATTGCAATACACACGTTAATGTAGGCAGTTGACCTTGTTCGAGAAACGAAAAAATGTTAACTTATGAAACGAAGAAATAAATTATGAAACTTCTTCTCGTTTTTCAAATAAAGTCAACTGCCTGCATTAACGTGTGTATTGCGCAAAAGGATTTTATGCAGCCAATAACGACAAATTTGCGTTAAAACTGGACGACTCCAAAATCCTCTTGAGACCGTCTCAGATGCTTCGTAGTCAATGAGATGAGCCGTAAAGTATTTATAAAAAGGTTTCAAGTATAAGATTCGACTATGAACACCAGCCTAAAAGTGATACAACAATTTTTTCCCGACGAGTTTCACAACGCATTTCGTACCTAATAAGGGCTGCGTTCCGAAATGCACTGCCAGTACTAAAAATCGTTAGTTATGTATCTCTATAGTTTGTCACGTATACTGTAGATTTTCAGTACTGACAATGAATATCGTAACGTAATCGAGAAAATGTTATCTCCCGAGAATTACCAAAAATTAAATTCTCTTATTGGACGCGCGAGACTCGTCGGAAAGAAGTATGAAAAAAGATCTTGAATTTGCTGGCTGTACTGTTTGTAAAACGTGTATACATACCGTGTACGCCTTCCTTTCTCCGCGCCTGTGCTTTATCCCGTCCATTTTGTACCCCTTGTTTGAGGAAAGCGCAGCTGCCGAACGCAAGAGTAAAGACGAGCGCTTCACTCGCACGCTTCAACGAGGTAACAATGTAGCAAATCGGCACGGAATCACCCGAATGAGAAATGTTCGCACATATCGCACCACACGTTATCACGAACGACGTGCTATTTCCACGTACCAGGTATTGCACAGACGTGTACAGGGTGATCCGCGAGGAAACCGACAAACTTCGAAAATCTGTTCCAGAGGTCATTCCAAGCGTTCAGATAACGCTGTGGGTCAATTTGGCTCATTTATCGACATATGAAAAAAAGATTGATTTTTAAAATGGTCATTTTTCTGTCCCACTTATTGATGAATAGAAAAGAATATAAATTTATTGATATTATTAGAAGAAAATATATATATTTATTAATATATATTAAAAAAGAACATTTATTTCGAATTATCTCAAGCTCTGTATTAACCATTTAGTACTAGACTTTGTCTAGAACATTTAGAAGGCACTCTACTTCCGAAAAATAGAGAACACAAATGAGAAATGCAAAAATGAGACAATGCAGCTATGACATAGCTCAGGTATAAACTGTAGACGATTCTTCGGTCAATTCAATCTTAAAAATAAAAATATTGTGGGACGAGATAGATGCTGGCCGATTTTAATTTGACATATCTATTTCAGCGTTTCAAAAGCTTTCAATTGGCGCCGGTCTCAACTGTGTCCCATTGTGCTCAGGCAGAAGTAAAAGTCAGTCACTCTTTAATTCTTGTCAGTAACGCAAATTTCCGGATAATGATAGTCCCGGCTCGTTTTAGACTTCTTTTATAATGTTGTTTGAAATTTCATTTATACAATCATTTATACACTTTGAAATCTCATGTATGCAATAGCGGCGAGCTAGAGACTCGTCAATAGTTAGTTGAAAAAATAATGGAAGTAATATTCGTATTGAACTTGGACAAATTAACTGGCGATTTCGAATACAACGAGCAGCAGCATGTTTATGAGCAGAAGGTGAACAAAGAATATTTAGGGTTGTCCCGGGAAAAGTCATGGAAATTATATTAATCAAGGAAAACCTGGAAAAGTCAGAGAAAGATATAAAAGAGGCTGAAATTTTGAACTTTGCTTTGAATTCCTTTAAATCTTTTTATTCTAAAGAGTGCTTGGAATGTTTTTGAATATTATATCTAACATTTGTGTTGCTCTCTTCTAGTAATATAAACTACCTTTCCTGCAATCTTCAAATGAATTTTAAAATTCCCTAATTTCTTTGCGCTCTTCAACACAACACATACAACAGTGGAGAATTTTCCATGACGCCAAAATGGTCCCTGCGGAGATTGCATCTAAACGTTGAAATTTAAGTAACATCTTGGTATCATGGAAAATTCTCCATTGTTGTCTGAAGAGCGCAAAGAAATTAGGGAATTTTAAAATTCTTTTTCTGTGGCAACTCTGAATATGATCATGAGAATAATATATTTACCTAATAAAAGCTACAAATGTCTGGTATTTTTCGCCTGTTATAACATTAATAAAATTGTCTATATTTCGATAACTGTGGGCCGAATTGACTTAACTGTATCCGAACTTTTTTATTCAGAATTATCTCAAGGATACATTTTAGAAGTTTGTCGGTTTTCTCGCAGAACACCCTATAGATCATTGAGACGGGTTGTTCACCCTCGCGCTCTCGCACGAATTCAGTGGGTCTCAACGTTGCACAAATTTTCGTTCGGAAAAGAATTTGCGTAAGCGAATACACCGTCAAGGCCTAACGAGCCCATGAAACAGCCAGACAATCCGTCGCGACGACCCAAATGTTGGTACAACACACTGTACGTACGTGTCCGAAAACTTCCAAGATCCTGCGAACTTCTTACCGTTACACACGCAGCGGGAGAGAAGAGAGCACACTCGAGAACCGACAGATTTGAGTATGTGACTTTTTTTCATGCACGACTTGCGCGCGCGAGAAGTGTTTACTAGCATTTTTTGATACTTTTTGCAGGGACGATCGTCACGGCGTCAAGTTTAACGGGGGGAGCAGCTCTTCGTTAATTTCTCTCACACGTTGTGTACGTTTAGAAAAATATAAGGACGATCGGTGACATTACCGGCGGCAACAGTAGATTTCACAGAAATATGTCGTTTAAGTATCTTTTAAATATTAGGTAGGCAAAAAGAAAGAAAGAAAGACAGAAGAGTGTGTTCTCATTGTCCATTCAGTAAAATCGCGAGGACCCTTCGAAACTACTGCAGTACGAGATACTTGGATTTCGTACATCCGCTCCAACGTGAACGTAGTACCCCCTTCTCTCCCACATTTACATTGCGCATGTTCGCTGGACGTTTGCGTAAGCTGAGTAAGAGATATAGAAAGGGAAATACCCCTCCCCAGTCCTATAGCCAAATTTTCTAGGTAGTTGAATCGTGTTCGTCGAGACCGCGTTTGTATAAAGTAATCCGTTTGTGATCGACTGAAAAAGAGAGAGACCGGAGCAAAGAACCAATTAATTTTAAGCGCGCTTTCCGTAGCGAGCGCACATCGAACAAGAGATTTTTCCCGCAGAAAGAAGTAAAATCGCGTCATTCGAAAGAGCCGACGATTACCGAGGTACAGGCTTAACCGCGAGGACGAATCGTCAAGCAGTCGAGGTACTAGCGCGCGCGCGCACGAGAGAAAGAGAGAGAGAGATTGTGGGAAAGAGAACGAGCGCCACGAAACGGTGGTCTCCGAAGGAATTCGTTTTTTTCTTTTATCAGTATTAGACATCTTGCCTTTCTACTTGACACAACGAAAAGAAGATCACATTCGAGGCGCACGTTGTTGCAGCGTTTTATTTATACGGTGTAAGGTGTACCCCGGTGTTATCGCGCTGCGTGGATCGCGATTTTTTACATCGACTATTAGCGTATTTAACCTCTCCGGACCGACGATGATGACCCGTCGAGGAGAGAGAGAGAGAGAGAGAGAGAGAGAGAGAGAGAGAGAGCGATTTTTATCAATTATCATGCACGGAGCCGGAGCGCTCCCTTCCAGGGTAAAGCATCGCGAATTTTACGCCCACGGCGAACTGCATGTAATGATATTGCCAAATCTGATTCTTCGAGATGATATTAACTTTCCCCTTTCTTTTTTTTCTCTTTTTTTTTCCCCTCGAAACTGTAACTGTATTGTCGTTAGATATACCGCAAAGAAAATGTGAAGTACGATAAAACTATGGTAGCGTATTGCGTAAACTCTTAAGCGCGTCGATAGGTTTATACGATTATACGTAATTTAAGACATAATTTAAATAAACAATTTTACGGTAGATAACTTTAATCTTCCCAATTCGCTGAACTCTCTCGGATCCCTCATTCACCCCTCCTTCTCCTTTTTTCTCTTACCCTTTAAACGTCTTATCGACCGACGACGAGGAGAAAAGCTTTCCATCGAGAACCTCTTGTCTTTTCTCCCGACTAATCGCGTGGATGATAAGAGCGGAGAATAAAGAATCGACCGATAATGAACAACATAGCTGAAATGACATAAACATTAATAATAATAAACGCACACGTAACACACGAGAGTCACCTCAACACGCACTCCAAGAACAAGACTGAAATAAACTTTTTTTTTTATCCCTTAGCTTAGCAAGCAATCTTATTTATTTTGGTATTTGATAAAGGTAGTCGTATATTACATTGTTGAGCCGGTTTTGCAAAAATTTTAGCTGTACTAACGATATATATATATATATATATATATATATATATATATATATATATATATTTATATATATATAATAATGTAATAATGGTAATAATATTTTTTCTTCTTTCCCCTAAGTAAAACCTAAACGCAATGTACTCTCTCTATTAGTGTGTGTATGTGTGTCTGTGTGTGTGTGTGTTGTGTGACATTGTATTATTTAGTACCTAGTTAACTTAAACGGATCATAAACTCCGTACATGATACGATTCCATGCGGAGTACGATCGCCTAACTTCAACTACAGAACTGTCTTATTCGCCCCTTTCGAACTTCGTCGAGAAGCGCTCCCCCTCCTCCTCCAGTAATCTTTCTTAAAGAATAATATGTAGCGTGATCTCCTGACGAGGGGGGAGCAACACAGTCGAGTGTCCGGAAACGATTCACCGGCGCGCCTGTCGAAACTTCGCGTGCGCAACGCTTCGCGCTCCGCGAAGTAAACTGATATGAGCATCCCATTTCCGAGCCGATTGATCCGCTTCATGTTCCACCTCGATACGGTACATACACATACACACTCGGTGCGCTCCATTTCATCTCCCGTTTGCCCTCATCTTCTCGGATCATCGTCTTACGAATTACATAAAAAAAAAAAAATTTCCCCGGCTGTGCTGATTTCTCCCGCTTTCTTCTTTCGCAGCACGTATTGTTTTTTTTTCTAATTTTGCCGATTTTTTTACTTCAGTTTTTTTTTTCTTTTCACCGGAACATTCCGATCATTTTCTCCGCGGCTCAACAAATAAGCTTCCCTTTACATCTTGCATACACATCCTGTCGCAAAATAAAAACCTTGACGGAAGGTGCATTTGCTACTTACAAAAAAGAAAAACGAAGATCACGATTTAGATCAACCGGTCCGTAAGGGACAAAATACAAAGACTTGCACAGGTTCCGCGCGAGGATCATAACACAGCTTCTACTACTCTCCGTTGTTCCGCGCGGCTACAATTTGCCGTCGAGACGGGGCCATTTGCTTTCTCGGAGACGGTCTCGATCCGACGCGCGCGATTAAGGTATCTCTCTACACGTATCTACTCGCATAAGAGACTCCGATTAAAAACGCCTGATAACGAGAGAATAATTATTTATCGCTGTATGGAACGTGTAACGAGGTTACAACGTACGACGATCACGCCCCGCGTGTCTTCTTTCTTTTCCTTCCACCACCGTCGCTTTTCTTCGCGCGCCTCCGTCGAGTTTTAATCCTGGGGGGGGGGAAGTCTCTCGCGATTAGGACCCCTCCGCTTCCTCGAGCGGATTCCACCGACCTCCTTGACCGCGCGCGGCTGATGTGCGTAGATACATAAGCGTCACACTGATTCATTCGCAATTATTGTCAGCTACGATCGAAAGTCCTGAGAGAATCCTAGCCGGATGTTGCGGCGAAACATCGGCGTTCCGACAACCGGCGGATCGGCGCGAACGACGCATCGCCGTGCATTGCACCGACGTTTGAAACCGGATCTCGAGTCGGAGAATTTCAAGGAGAAAGAAAGAGAGAGAAGGGGGGAGGAAAGGACCATTTCGGATCTTCCAGTCCGTCCGTTTGTCTCATGCGTGTTTTACACATCACAAGGTAACGCGTTAGGGAGACACTTGCAGAAACTCGGTAGATCTGTGATAACGATATTTCGAGACAGACAGTTAGAGAGATAAAAAAGCAACGAGATCAGACCGATTGTGAGAAACGTTGCGGCGTTTCAGAAGAACGCGTGGATTCAGAATACGACTCGCACGAAACCATTGAGCTCTATAGTATAATAGAGTGAGCCACCAAGGAGTGGGGGTGTCCCATTCGTAGAAAAGGATGCACACATGCTGGACACGTAGAATAGGCTGAGCACTCCCATTGGACAGCTGAAGTTGGCGTTAGTAAGAGAGGGCAATAAAGCCAGCGATGCTTTCATTGTCTAATTATGCAGCTGGTGGAAGGAACGAGGAGAAACGATACATAAGTATTATGAACCAGTAACTACGAGCGCACATGCGTATTATTTATGTCTTCTCACATAAACTAATGCACATCATTCCTCTCTTTCTGTCGCTATGTTCATTCTCACTTTTCTGCTTCCCCTATATCGCCCCCTCCTACTGTAATACTGTGTGACAAAGAAAATAGACACTATTAACATATCTCTGTCCTTCGACCTTGACTTCAGCTCTTCAATGGCAATGCTCAGCCTATTCTACGCGCTAGATATACCCTTATCTTTGTCACAGTAATATGTACAAAAGAGACAGATGTCCCTCCAATCTATTCTTCGGCGAGCCGCAGATTTCTACAGTTTAGTACAAGGAAGGCTCAACTCCAGCATACTGTAGAGCTCAAGGCACGAGAGGAACTGTGGTGGCCGCGGTGAAAGTATACAGGTGTGCGCGCGCGCGCGCGTGTGTGTGTGTGTGTGTGTAGGACCCTTATCCTTGCATTTTTTTATGGAATAAATCAGTGCGATAGACAGAGAAAAAACAGGAGAGAAAAAAAACCAAAGAAACGTGAGAATTATCCTAAGTATCTACACAATAGAGGATATTACTGCGTCAAGAATTGACTGGTGACGTAATTGTTTAAGCTACGACCGGTTCCGGACTGCACGGCGGGAGCTCCGGCTCGTTCTGCGGCTCCGCGCTGTTGGTGCTGGTGGTGCCGGTGCCCGCGGTCGACGTGTTCGGCTCGTGGTTCGGATCGGCGGGTGTCACAGCCGCCCACTGCGTGGTGTATGGCGCGGCCCGCGCCTGTCGTCTGGCTTTCCTCTTGGCGCGACGTTGCTCCATGACTAAGCGCAGACGACGCATCTTGCCCTTCGTCGCCTCGTTCTCCTTCGATAATTCCTCTGCAGGCCGAGTATCACGATAGTATCAGCACTGATATCGCACTTATTTTACATTGTAGATCTGTTTTTTATAGTTGACACCAAGTCGCGCTTGAGGTACGTGACAATATTGTTAGAAAGGTCGTGGTTAATACGACACTCGTAAAGAAGCTCCACAAATCTATGCTATAACTATGTCTATAATCTGTAGGGTTATTTAAAGGATCGTCTACATTGGAAGTAATAACACTGCGAAGTAAGGAGTAAGAGATTTTTCAGTGGAATAAAATATAATATCGGGAATAAGCGAAGTGGAGCATTCCCATTTCTTACTCCCTCCTCTACTGCTTTACTACTAACCAATACTCTTAATATTGCTTATTTTCAATGTAGACGCCTTTTATTTATTATTGCTTACTTTTAATTAGACGGTCCTTAAGGTTTCTGGTCCTTCATTGCAACTGTCCTTGTTTAATGAAGCGAGACAACGCATGCAAAGAATTCTTGCATTAAGGAATAATCATACTACGGGTTAGGATTGCGGTTGAGTTGAAATTTTATTGAATTAGAGCAAAGTTTACTAATCTTAAATTTAGTGAACTTTGCTCTGATTGATCAAATTTCAATCCACCTTTATGTAATTACGCTTTAACATATTCAAATAAAAAGATGTACTCACAAAATGACAGCTGTGATCGACTCAGCACACTTGTAAAATTGTCCGAATACTTTTCTTTTACTCGAACAATCAACGAACAGTCGTAAAATTAACATTGACAAAATCACGAGAAAAAAGATTGAAAGGTTTTGTGTCAAGTTAATTTTGTGACTATTTATCGATTCTTCGAGTAACAGTGTTCGAATAATTTTACAAGTGTACTGAATCGATCACAAGTGTCGTGAATATATTTTTTTTTATTTGAACGTGTAACGCAAGAATTCTTTGCATGCGTTGTCTCGCTTCATCAAACAAGGATTGCAGCGAGTTGCACACGCTGTTGCAGCGAGGGACCACAGGAGCTTTCTTTCTTTAAAAAGATGTCTAAGCTAAGAAGTACAATGGGAAATATAGCGTATACAATACTGCCAAATCTTTACAAGTTAACTGTCATACACCCGTGGATAATGTCTGTGTTCGGCAGAAAAAACCAAGTGTTTTATGATTATTGTCCATGATTGGAACATTCTTTTAAATCTTCCGCGGATCTCTAGAAGAATGTACTAATCAAAAGTAATAATCACAAAGCAGTTTAGTAAGTTGCTGTTCTGCTGAACGTATGTAATGATTCCCTCCCTAGATCTAATGAAACAAAAGTCTAAAAAAGTCTAAAGGTTTGTTTTTGTCTCTACCTCCTTATTCTATAACGAAAATTTCGTTATTATTAACGTATTATTACGTAATTATTTTATGATACACTTTCTGCACAATGTCTGCACAAAGATTTGTAAACGCATGCGTTATGCCTATAACACGTATGTTACAGAAAAGTTACAGAATAAGGGCACTGTAGTAGTCCAAGAAATGTATATTCCGATATTTGCTACCAGTACTACAAATCTATAGTACACGTACATAAACTATAGATTTGCAGTACTGAGAGTGAGCATCGGAACACATACTACTTGAACTATACAGTCTTCTCCTTAACTTTTAACGTATACGTTACAAGCATAACGCATGCGTTACAAATGCAGGAACAAAAAACAAACCTTAAAAAATGCTTCCCCTGTTTTAACCTAACCTAAACAGAAATATGTTTATGAGAAAAGCAAATTAGATACTTGACCAATTGGGATAACACGAGTCAAGATCAAAATTACTTGTTTCATCAAAGTTTGATTTATAATTCACAATCTTTGATCCTTAATCTCTAATATTAGCCTGCATGACAAATTTTGCATGATGACTCCTTTAGATAGAACGGGATAAGCACATCTTGAAAATTTGCTTCACTGTATCTAGGAAGAGACAAATCATTGTCCACTGTAGACTTGAAGCATTATCAGATCTCGTATATTTTACATATCAATTTCTGGAAAAGACGGTCAACGATCTTGTAATTTTTTATAGTTTCTCTTTTATTGCCTTCTTGTTTTTCATTAAAACCATAAGAATAGTTCAGTAGCTAGAATTAAAAACATGATATCGGAAGTTGTTTTTATATCTGTGATAATAATACTAACTTTGACTTCAATTGTCTTAGCTTTGATATGGTCAATCTATTTGTAACTATATATGTCGATATGCTACAGAAATTTGAAAAGATTTTTAAGAACATTAACATATAGACCAACAACCTTAAAATGAAGTAAATGCATCTGATATTTTTCCTCCTAACAGGTTTCCTCAGCATGAAGAAATGTTCGATTGGACGACTTCCAAGTTGGTGTTGCGTTCTTCGTGAATTTGTTTTCGATGTTTCGTGAACGTTTCAGTCCGCATTTTCAAGAAAAGGAACGACCTGAATAGTTCTTCTTCCTGAAGAGGTGAACTGAAGTGTTCACAAAATGGCGGAAACAAATCTATGAAATGGATACATATTTGACATTTAGTGGACAAAAGTCGAAAGATAGAAGAAACTAGGAAGGTTTCAAGATGATTCAGAAAGTGTCAGCTATAAAGAACAGCATTGCACACAGTTACTGTGTACCCAGTAAACACCAACAGTGACATAACACCAATGTTATAATTTCCCATTCCACAATGTAAATGCAATATAACGCATGTTTTGTAACAGTTACATTGTGGAATGAAAAATTACAACACTGATGTTATATTACTGATAGTTAGTGTTTATTGGGTAACTTTCGTTACCTATAGTATATTAATTTCAATTCTTGTACTCTAATACTATACACACACACACACACACACACACACACAGATATATTAGATATTCACTTAGTTACGAACCAGTAGAATATCCCGGCGTGGTGGAATCATGGCAACCGACCGACGTAGTAGATCCACTTGCAGTTGTTGACGTTCCCGTGGAAGATGTGGACACCGAGGAGGACTGCTGACGGCTGTGCGAATGCCTGTGGTGGTGATGCCTATAATGACCTGCGGATGCAGCTGGCGTCGCGCACAACAGGTCATTCAGAATGTGAATGATGGTGCTGATGTCACGCTTGGGCCGGCCGTGTCTGTCCTGAAGAGCCGGGTTCAAAGTGCCGCTGAACGTACCGGAGTACACACCTTTGCCGTGATGATGCATACTCTCTATTATGGCCCCCTGTCTGCGTCTCGCATTTTCCTAAATTTGAAGAAGAATGTAAGTTGTGTTTTCGTCCTCGAGAAACTTCATCTCTTCATCTTTGTCCTAAGTGTCACGACACGCTGATTTTCTGGCGTTTCTTTTTCTCTTCTCAAATTTAACCGTCTAATGGCAAGATGAATTTTCAACGAAAACGATCCGATCTTGTTTTGTTCACTTTTTATGTAATCTACGTAATAACATTCTTTGAAAAAGGAAACAGCATGTTGTAAGATAAACGAAGCTCAACCCCACCTCACCATTAGAGGGTTAAAAAATCATTTTACACGAAATACAATACGCGATGGTTTTGAGAGCCCGACAATGCAACAAACTCGAATTCTCGGATATCAATGAACCATTTCACCTTGAAGAGACCAGACCCGGTCGTGGCGCATATCTCTCAATGGTCCGCGAATCAATGGTACACAACTGGCTCCGGTAATAATGTATACCTCTGCGAGGTCGACCCGCGAGGTGAATACCTCAGAGGAGAGCTGCTTGAGTTTCTGCGTGAGGTTGCGAGACGCTTCGGCGAGTGCTCGGGTGTCGAGGGTAGCCGGCTTAGCTGGCTGCTCCATCAGCGACGTGCAAGTTGGGCTCTGCGGGTCTCTCGACTCGGCGTTGTCCGTCATGACGACGCCATGACTCCTCGTGGCGTCCATACCGTTGGACTGCTGCTGCTGCTGCTGTAAACCGGTACAAAGCTTCTTCCTGGACGTCGTGTCGTAAGTGGTCAGGTCAACGCAGCCGTGGCTGTTGGAGGTAGACTGGTCCTGAATCGGGTGGTTAGAGGAGCAAGAAGAAGAGTTGGCAGAGGAGGAAGAGGCGGTGGTGGCGGAGGAGAAGGTAGTGGAATAGTATCTGATGCCGGGCTGCTTGTCCCTCGAGTGATGATGGTGGTGGTGGTAGTGGTGGTGATGAAGGCGATGATGGTGGTTGGTGTGATGGTGATGGTGATAGAGCGGGCAGGGTAGACAGGACGACCCGTTACCGCCGGTTGAGCCGTTGCTGGTGGGGGAAACGTGATTGCCGCGCGACGATTGCGACTGAGCGTTGTTGTTGTTACTATTATTATTGTTGTTGCAAGATGACGTCGTCGTCTGGCTGACGACGGCCGAGGTCGTCCGACCGGAGCACACCGGCGAACTGGTCGTGGTAGTCGTAGTGGTGGCGGTGGACAGACTGGTACCGCAATTAGCGGCAGCGTGCAGAGCGTTCGCCAAGCTGTTGATGAGATGCGACGTCCTGGCCGGCACACCGTTGCTCTGCAACTTGACGCCGCTGCTGCTCGACGAGCGTGTGAGCGCGGGACATCTTCTAGTCTGCAACGACGAGGTGACGTGACTGCCCGCTAAGTTGGACACGTGTGAGCTATTGCCGCTGCTATTGGACAAGCCACTGACGTTACTCTGGTTACTGTTGCCACCGGGCGAGCTCGCGGTCTGATTAGCAGCAGTCGGCGAGGCCGGGGTTACCGTCGACAGTTGCAGCTGGATCAACATCATGTGGTCGCCCAGTCGCATCGTCAGGTTCAACGGGGCCTTGCCGGATAAAAAGTCGTTCACCTGTGAATCATTCAGACTCTCCAAGGCCTGCATCACGCTCTGCTCCGGCCGCTGTGCCTGAAACAATGGACGAAAAGCACAGCGTGATAATCGTTATTTCAGATGCAATAAAAAGCGTGTTGATTCGTCTACATCTTATTAACGATAACAAATGATGCGCGCGACAACGCTATGGACGACGACCGGTCGTTATATACTAATTGTTATATTTATTAAAATAGTACGGTGTGTTGTATGTCACGGTAATTATAATAGTTACCACCAGATTATTACCGTAAGCGGAATTCGAAACGCTTGACACTAAAAATGTTCATTTTTTGCGTTTCGCTGGAAAGAACGATGTAATCTGCGATCGCGACCCGTCGTTAAACGGAAATACTCTGGTGAAACAAAATTTCGGGCAAGCTTCGCTCGTTCCTTGGTTAATCGACTGCCACTCGTGATCGCTCGTTCCGGAAAGGTTTAGCCGCGAGGTTCGATAGCATTACTTTTACGATCCAGCAGCGATCGAGCTCACGCTCGATTTTTTTTTTTCTTATGAGATTTCTTATGCTCGTGCAAGATGAGGCGCGAATCGATGAAACCGCGACGCGAGATAGAACGCGAGAGAAGACCTGCAGAAGAGAGGAAACCTCGCGGAACCGAGGCTCAGACAGGCATCCCTCGCGCACACCTAACGGACTTCCTTTCGCCGGACGGTCATCCGTCGGATTCGGTAATTCGACTCGCGAACTCGCGTCGAGGAAAGTCCCGTCCTCGCAGGAATCGCGGATCACCAAGTGAGCATTCCTTTAACAATCTAGAAGGATCCAGCGATGAGGAAGCACTCGATGAAAGAACGCGAATGAAAGGAAACACCGGCTGTTCGAGAGAACATGTGCGATTATTAACTGTGGATTATTGTTTGGACAGTTTGAGATCCATCTTTCCTTTGAAAAAATTTCATGCGTGAAAGCTCTCATATAATTTGGATAATTATTACATTAAGAAGATTGTAAGGCTCAGTGTCGTATTTTCAGTGGCGCATCAAGAGAGTATTCATGAATTTATTTGTCATGTATTTGTCAAGAAAAGTTCCTATACATTTATTTCGTTATTTAAATAATAAATGTTAATTTGAAAGAAAGTTGAGGTAAACATATACATAATATTACAAATACGGAAATATTATTTTTTATTTTTCTTATTAATGCTATATTTATGCATCGATTAATCTAATAAAGGTGTGCAAATAATAGAAAGAAGTATATAAGTGTTTAAATATATATCATATGTATTTCGAATATCATTATTAAATTGTGAACTTCAGACCACTGTATTTTCAAAATATAATGGTCAATTATTCTGAAATTTATGTAGCATAATGTACGCAGATTAGTCTTCAGTATTATAGTAATTTCTTATTAAAACCTTCTTTGAAAGATATTAAAAATAGAAGTTTAAAATAGCACGTTAATCTACAGGAACACATATGAAAGTGCCAACTTTAATTGCAAATATCGCAATTCTCGAATGGTAAATATTTTTCTAACTGTATGAAGTAGTTAGATACTTTTTTCAATGTAATTTCATCGAAATTTTCTTTATCAAATTTATTTCATTTTATAATCTGTTTAAAATCGTATAAAAAATTCCACTTGAAACACTCGATAAGCACAGCTCGAAGAGCAGATATCGTCTTTTCTTTGTTTATGGTTGCCATGAGATAATTATGTAGACTTGCCAAAAGTGCGTATATGTACAAGAATATATAAATACAATTTTATGATTCGGAAATTTATGCAGTAAACGTCTTGTTTGAGCGAGCAATATATCTATAAAATAAATGTATTGAAATTGACGATTTTTCGACGAGCTGTGCTGTCTCTTTTCGTAACTTTTGAATTTTCGATTTGCATATTCTGCAGATTAAGCGCTAAATTAAAATTCCGCTCTTCGCCTTCACCGCGAAATCGGACGAGTCGTTCGTTCGCTCGTGAACACAGCGGATGCCAAGCCGATCTCGTCGCTCGGTGAAACGCTCTTGCAAAACGATTAACCAATCGGTATCGGCGTCTCCCACAGCGAACTTCCTCGATGATGCGCAACGATCGATCGGATGAAACTCGCGACGGACCGTTTAAGAACCGTGGAGGATTTCAATCTGCCTTTTTAAAATGTCGAGAGAGAGGGGGGGGGGATTCGAAACTAGATTTTCGAATTAATTCTCTCTGACCGAAGGAAAAAGGCTTGGAAAGATGAGCCATTGTTGCACTCAATCCTTGAAATTTATGAGAAAGAGATTCGCGAAAATGAGCTTCATTTAATTGCTCGGAAAAATTCCTACGCACTCGTTGGGAGCAGATAGCAACTAGGGAGCGAGTGAAAGCAATAATAAAATACACAGGCCAACTATATTGAATGACCGACGGTCGTTCGCGTAATTGACGGTGAACTCTTGCTTGTTCCTTTTCACCACTTTTTAATTAGAACGGTTATATATAATAACAATGATAACACAGTAAAGTTTCACGCAGTGAAATTTCTACGAGAACAGTTTTCGTATATTCTTTATTTGATTGATACATTTTTCCAGATTTAAAATCCTTTTCTCTCCATAATAAAATATACGATAAATAAAAATATAATAAATATGAATCGAGTTTCGTCCCTTTTTTTGCGCAAATAATTTAACTTTTCGCTCGCTTCCATCTCCGGATAAAAAATTGCTCATCCACAAACGTCTCTTTTAATTAATTTTTGACCTTTTACTTCAAATTCTAAAACTGATGTTTTAACGATCGCCAGAAGTAATTGCGATAATAATCTCTCTGTCGAACCGATCATCCAACAGTTAATTGCGGTCAATCGGAGTATATTTCCGACGGAAATAGCCGACACACACCGAAGACGAGCCGCGATTGGTTCCGCCGGTCATCTTCGGCCGCGCAAAGTCAATTTACCGTAAAATAGGTGTGCATCCGCGCCTCTTAATGCGATAATCTCGTTTGTCGTTTAATCATGAGCCAAAACACCGGCTTCCCAGGATAAAGCAGTTAACTGTGCAACACGCTGACGACAACGACGCTAGCCGAGAGCCGTTTTCACGTAGTAAGGATCGTTCATAACGAGACTATCGTCTTTAATCCGGGCGCTTAAGTCATCGGGAAACATCCGACAACAGATACAATCGATGTGGCTGACTGGAAGAGGGAATCCCGCAAGCCAAAATCCTCGAATTACAAAGCAAGTTAACGTTTAATTTCCTCAAAAACATTCATAATATACACAATAAAAAATTTTACATTATAAACGTTTTATAAACATTTATTTTATGTTATAAAATGTTATATTTTGTATTGTATTATAAAATTTTATATTATAAATTTTATATTATAAAAATAATTTGATATTATATATTAAAAACGATCTACTGAAATGTTATATTATTACAATTATGGACAACATATGTTGACAAGGTGAACGTGTTATTTTAACATTATATTTTTCTGTACTTTTTGACACATATCTGTGTACTTTTTAACACATTCCCCATGTTAAAGTAACATCCCGAGTCGAAATTTTCAATTCCACATTAAGTATTCAAGTGGGAAAAATAGAAACAAATTGTAATACTAAAGGAGCACGATAAATACTTATTTAATGCTACACAGGAAATGAAGTCCTCCACAGCCTAAATTGTAGTTCTACATTATGTTTTCAAATGAAGAAAACGACAATAACTTCTCAATTTGTAATACCAAAGGAGCTAATAAAAGATACATAGAATAAGAACAATAAAAGACCTTTGAACATTTAATGTAGAATTAAATTAGACTTAAACTAGGATTTCGACCCGAGACAAGATTTCAGTGGACCGTTTTTAACAAAACTAAAATTTGTTTACTACCTACGCATCTTGCATTCTCACTTAGTTTTCACTTCCCAACGAGATGTGCGTCGAATCAATTCTGATCGTTACACGCACCTTTCACTCAAGCTTGTTAATATTGCTTTATTCGTCCGAATTGCGAATTTCGATCTGCGCCGCGATTTCACGCGCAAAAAATCCCGTTCTCCGCGAATGTTAAGTCGAATCGCAGCCTCGAGATCGGAAGATGCGACAGGCGCTATGCATACAAACGTCGTGCGCGTCGTCAGGACTGGTTTGAAAGTTACCAAATTAATCAGACTGCGGCCGAGATGGATTCTGCGGTTTCGCCAACGTCTAACGGTGATTTCGGGGAACCCCGACGCGAGAGAGCGCGGGACGAAGTCCGAAAAGCTGACCAGATCCTCCTCTCTTCTCTCTCGCACTCTCACGGTCGGTCGAGAACTCGACTCGGCCGAGGAAAAAAGAGGAACGCGGCGAGATAAAGCGAAAGGCTCTCTTCGATCGCGAGGCCAAGCTGCGGCGGCTGTGTGAACCCAGCGTTAGCTCTTCCCCCGTAACCACCCACGAACGATATCCACGGGGTGTGTCGGAAGATACGCATAAATTAGGCATAAACGAAAGCACCGTCGAATTTTTACGACGAGAAAACGCGGCCATCGGCATGATTAATCGCGACATGGAATGACATCTACATCTTGATCCGGCAATTAATTAATCGGTACACGAACGAACGAGTGGATCCAACGTAGGCACCGGATCTCGAGAAAGTCGGGAAAATAATAACGGAATAGAACACGCGCGCGTTCTTCCACGACACCCTGTGTATGCCTACCAATCGCGACTAGAGACGCAGAGGTGGAGGGAGCGAGAGGCGCGCGCGTATACATGCGCCGACTCGATCGCGCACGTACCCACACAGCGCTTTAAAATTGACTGCGGGTGACCGAGCGGGCGGTCCCCTTGACAGCCATGCGAACAAGTCTCAGTCACGATAAGGACCCGGGCTGGGCGCTGTTGCTAACGCCTCGAGCCCGGCCCGCTGCCGGCCGGAGTCAATTTCAGACTTCGAGCGAATGAGAGAAAGATCGTCAGCGTCGTCGTCCCACCTCCAGCCAACCCTTTAACCTGTAACCTGGAACTTGTTTTTTAGATATGCGCGGAACGTGGGATATTCTCCAACGCTTCAACTAACGTGTGCGATCGAGCCACTTCGCTTGAAAACACGCGCGAATATCATAAAATCCGAATTGCAAATGAAAACGAATCGCGACGACCCTCGCAATATCGGATGAACTATGATAAAAGATTGGCCGATTGGAGGGATTAAGTTGCATGTTGAGATGCGATTACAACGATAACAACGCGATCATTATGCGTGTTTCGCTCCTCCGATGCGGAAAATAAAGGATTATTGATTGGGCGCTTTAATATTGTAAACGCCAAGAACCGCCGAGAGGACCGAAGCGACGAGGACGGAAAATCGGGCCGCTAATAGCGTTGAAATCGAACTGATAGCAAAACTGGCACGCGATAAGAGAACGAACGGGATAGCGCGCGCTTCCAGATTGCGGGTCAATCTGGGGAGAGGGAGAAAAAGAGAGAGAGAGAAAGAGACTCGAAAACCGAGAAGAGGATTTCGAACGTTCCCCTAACCACGCGTAGAAATGTAGTGATAACATGAGAGTATCGATATTGAAACGGATATCAATCAAGAGTATCAATATCATTAGTGATAGTATCACAACAAAAATTTGTCTTTATATTTCACGTTTATCTTCGTATTTTTTATTCACAATGTTATCTCTACAAGCGTAAACTTTTTTGTATTCATTATACCATGAAAAAATTTTACCGTGAACTCAGATAAATAATAATAATAATATAAAATATCGATACTGGTATCAAAACTTAAAAAAAAAAACTTAAAATTAGAGGAAATAAAAATCAAGGAAATATTTGTCTTGCAAATTACTTTTAAGGATTTCATACGTTTACATCTTTTTACGATTTGTTATCTAAAAATCTTAAAAAGAATGTGTTAAAGCTCCTGTATCCTCGCTATGAATGTCTTTGCTTGAGAACGTCAAAAGTGAAAAATCGCGTGCTAAAAATTATTGCAGTATACGTAGAAATGAAACAATATACGCACAAAATGACGCTCATGATCGACTCCACATACTTGTAAAAGTGTCCGGACGTTTTCCTTTTATTTCAACAATCAATAACCGTAAAGTTAGCATGACAGAAATCACGAGAAAAAAAGAGATTTAAAACGCAAATTGCATGTTACACTAATTTTCATGAAGCAAAGATACATGATATCTTGAAAATCAATTAAATAAAGAAATAAGAAAACAAATCGAAACAAAGTAGCACTGATACGGAAACGAATATCGAAAGGAAAAATCGATATAAGAAAATACCCGTATTCCAGAGTCATTTTAAATTCTACATTAATCCCTTTGTCCACAATTTTGCTTTAAGACGAAAACAATAATTAAATTGACCAACTACGGTCGTTTATTAGAAGAATAATCGATCGTGGTTGGTCAATTTGTTTACTGCTTACGTCTTAATACAAAACTGTAAACAAGGGGACTTTTAAGTGGAAAAAAAGCAGAAATAAGTTCCTACTTACAACATCAAAGGAGCCCAATAAGCGCTCTTTTAATGCTACAAAAGAAATTTAGTCTTCCACAATCTAAATTTTAATTCTACATTAAGTCTTCAAATGGGGAAAACGGCAACAACTTCCCTATTTATTGCATCAAAGGAACACAATGAAGACCTTTAAACACTTAATGTAGAACTAAATTAGATTTAAAGTAGGACTAAATTTTCGACTCGATTAAAAGATAAATACCAATACCAGTATTATATCAATAGTATCACAACATCCCTAGCCACGCATCCCGCCGACGCGTTTCGCCTCTACGACATCCTCCTGTGTAATTCTTAAGCGGAAATGCACGGCGAGGGGAGAGTCGTTTCCGCGACGTTACACCTTGTTTCCCGGAGGCTTGGCGTTACGCGCGCGCGCGCGACTCACAGCACCTGTGCAGCCGGTTAAAAAGTCAGATTACGTTACGTTACGTTTGGCCAGACTTTGCGAAACGTTGCCGTATAGACGCCCGCGTCGCAACACGTGTTCGTTATTGGACGTCATGTGCGCGTATGCGCCCCAATTTCCGCGACAGATCGGCGTCACCACGCCTGCAACGAGCGCATTTTTCTCTTGTTCGGACTACAGTTTTTGTACCCTGTAAATTTCTCGCAGAGTGGGATCTCAGTGAAAAATAAGGGAAAATTCATTCGAAGCGACGGTAGAAATGCCGCCACTCGGAATCGTGAGACCGAATGTCTCGCTCAAGCTTAGAATGTATTCTGACCCTCTACAGATTTCAGCCGTAACGATTAACCCGTTAAAATCGCGTCTTCTAGACGTTCTGCTTTTTACGAGCCAAATTCCTCAAGTAAGTGTCTCAAACCGGTATTAATAGTCGAAATTTATCTCAAGTGAGACATCGAAGACTCGAGATTAAAGTTGAGTGTGAATTTTTCAGCGAAATCGCAATTGCAAATATAACGTCACGTATGTCATATGATTCAACTGAAAAACTCAGATTTAACTCTAAGAACCGTATTTAATAGTCGTTATTTGGACGCTGCTTCAGGTGGGACACTCAGATTTGAATTTCGAGTTAGGTGTGAATTTTTCAACTGAATTGTGATTGTAAAATCGTATATATATCATACCTATACAAAGATAAATCTCAAATATAATTCTAAATTTTAATAGCTTGTAGCAAATATATATTTAAATGCAATAATGTCTTAATTTATAAATGAATTACTGTATATAAGTGTAAAATGGTTCTAAATTTAAGAGAATATTTACTAGAATTATGTAATATTTTTTTCCATTGAAAGAACCTAGTGGTTTTAATTTAGATTTTTCTGTTTATAGAAGGAAAGAGTAAATATTTTCTAAAAATAAATTCTAATATTTTCGATATTATGAATTTAATATTTATTGCAATTTTTTAACACATACAAGTAAATTTCTTATACGAAGGAAATATCATATTGTATACGAAGAAAATATTGCGATAAAAATTACCACAAAATTGTTTAATGCTGGACCATACCGAAATTATGATTGCAATTATGTATTGTAATCTTTAGTGATGTGTACATATGAAATATATCGCTAAAGATTATAATACACATCATAATTTCTCTCATAATTCCGGTATAGTCCAATATTATAAAATTTTGTGGTAACTTCTATTTATAATATTTTCTCCGTGTGCAGGGTGTTGCATCAACATACGATCCATTATACGATGGGTTCATTGCCCAAAGGCACGCGCGTCCAGATAGCAATTTCGGATTTGTCGATATAGTCACTCGCATACCCTTTTTTTTTATTATGATAATTAGGAACGCTATAACTTCATTGGAAAGATACGACTATATCGACAAATCCGAAATTACCATCTGAATGGGTCTTATGTTGATGCAACACCCTGTATATAGCCAATTATATTTCTACTTTTAGGCTGCGTTCAGAAATTCTATTCGACGGGCAGAGTAGCATTTAATTGACCAATCAGGACAAAAAGAACAGAGATTTCTTCATCATGATTGGTTTATTAAATGCTACTCTACTTGTTGAATAGGGTTTTCGAACGCAACCCTAATAAATATCTGCCAAGGATTATTGGAATTTTATTTGGGTCAATATTAAAAGTTAATATTATTTGATCGATAATACATTCTCTCTCATTGTAACGACTACTAATACGGAAGTAAATTCAGATCTGCGTATTTCACATAAGACAAGTTTCAAGTAACGACTATTAATGCGAACCTCAGACATATAATGTAACGTACGCTTTTGTTCTCTTCGAGCGTCAACTCAAATAACCGCATACATCCCGCGCGAGCGCCAATTAAATACCAACGCGAGGCGTTCAAGTGAAATTGTTCCTGCGGTGATGGGACACGTCATAGATTCACTGTTCAATTTCGAGCAGAAATATTCACTCGGCGAACTTCGAAGTAAAGAATTCACTCGACGTGAGCGAAAAATCACTCGTGTGACTCGGCTATCCATTTCCGAGTGGAATTTCACTCCGAAAAATTTGCCGAGTATCGCACGATTCCGGAGATGAACGTGACCAAACGCCTTATCCGCGTATTTCCGCTGTTCGACGCGTTCCTTCTTAGCGACGGCGCTAATCGCTCGACGAGGTGTACCGAATGTACCGCAATATCCGTTGGCGTGTTATTACATCATTAACGCGATTGTACGAACACGTATCGCATTTATTAACGTCGTCTCGCTACCGAAAAGTCTGGCCGACTTGCGAAGGGCAGAAGACTCGACGAAGGTTCACGAATCGCCGGGCAGGATAAAGGCGTCGATATGCTGACCGAGAAACCAAGTGACCCGGCGATACACGCCGGGGGAGTTAACGGCGTTTGTCCGCGCGCGCGGATCGCGCCTTTCCGCGATACGTTCGTCGGGAGAGTCACCGAGCATCCTCTGCGGAACGACGACGACGACGGCGGCGACGAGCGAGCGAGGAACAGTTCCATGATGGAGAGAGACCAAGTGCCGAGCGAGAAAATCCGGGTTGTACGTTCGCGGACGCGAGGGAAAAAACAAATAGCGTTATGCCGGTGCACTCGCCGTGAGGAGCGCGGATCCCCAGTTGGAAGACATGTATCGAACGTTAAAATATGCCTTTCTGATTCTCAAGTGGGAACAACATAGTTGTTCGGATCGACGGTAGATGTAGTGAGCTTTTACATGAGGATAAGTAGCTGTCATAGCTAAAAATTCCTAGTTCCTACAGGTAAAAATTAGCTGTCCATATAAGCCGTCTACGACAAATGTTTTAAGCCCTCAGCCTTAAGAAATTGACCAATTACAGTGAATGTGATTCATCGAATGTGAAGAGAATGATCGACTACTAATTGGTCAATTTCTTAAGGCTCTAAGGCTTAAAACATTGTAGACCAGGATTGGTACAACTAAAATTTAGTTAATTTAGTTAATTCTTTTTGTTCCTGTATACCTACCTAATTTTTAGTTTCCACAGCTGAAAACTAGGTCTGGTAGTTAAATTTCATTGTTGTATTATATGGACAGCTAATTCCTTTTCTTCCGTGTAGCCTTTTGCTCTAAGCAGTAAATTGTATACGGAGAAAAATGATTTCGCTGTTGTATCGAAACCATCGTTGTCACTGCATATTCGTTGCAATAGCAATCAAATTTAGTTCGCTTAACTAAATTAGCGAATTATTCGTAATTAGAGTAAAAAAACAATTTTGTTATCAGGATAGAAATTATTCTACTAAATGAATTCGTCTTTAAAACACATTAATTTGTTGTTCAAATAGTATTTTCCTATATTTGCTAATTTATTCTTATAGCAAAATAATTTGTAAATTCAGCAAAACAATTCAGCGAATGGCAATTAATATTAACAAATCGTTATGCGCCCATATAGTAACTGACAGATTTTGCTGCGACAGCATAAAGTTTGCTGTGTCAGCCAATTCTTTTTCTCCGTAAACCTAATTTCTACGCTGAAAAAAAATTACTACATTCAAGTAAATATTTACTAAAAAGTATTGAAGTAGTTTATTTTATTTGGATTAGGTAAATATTACTTGAATGTAACACACTGAAAGAAAAAAAGTGCTACATTCAAATAATATTTATTTAGTCCAAATAAAATAAATTACTCTAATATTCCTTGGAAAATATTTATTTGAATGTAGCAATTTTTTTCAGTATAGCAAGAAACGTTTTAAGCACTATTAGACATCGCAATTTCTAAGATTTAAATATCATTGTGACTTGGCAGCACGAGGAACGTCTTTTGTCAGAAATTATGTTATATTTTATCGCTTAGAGCAAAAGATTGAAAGCTTACCACACCTATTGTGGACTTACACATTATACTCCTAAGAAAACGCGGGACTCGGAATTGAAAGAGCATACTTAACGTTCGCTACGCGTTTAAAACTGGCTGTACACCGAACTAACTAACAAGGAACGAACAGCAAATATAAACATTCGTTGATACAATATGGAAAATGTGTACGCCATAACACATCCGTATGAAACATTTCGCGCTAATTTGTTCTATAAAATAGTTTATCGAAGAAAATTCATATGCGTCTAGACGCGAATATATGTATATATATACTGAACAAAAAAACCAATATCGTTCAAGTAATATTTATTTGATTGAGAAGTAAAATGGTGAATCTAATACTTCTTGGCAAATATTTTCTAGAAATAAAAATATAATTGACCTTGTACAATATAATATTTCTTTTATAAGTAAACATTTACTTGTATATGTTAAAACAATTGTGACAAATATTAATTTCACTGAGAATGTCAGAATTTATTTTTTAAATATTTATTAGAATTTATTTTTTAATATTCACTGGACAGAAAAATCGAAATTTAAAACCACTAAGGTTTTCAATGAAAAAGAAGTATCACATAATTCTAATAAATATTCTCTCAAATTTAAAACCATATTATACTTACATGAAATACAAAGTTACAAATTAAAATATTACTGTGTTAGGTATTTTTTTCAAGCTATTAATAAATATATTAAAATAAAAAAAATATTATAAATATTATAAATAATAAAAATATAATACTAAAAGTGACTTAGGAACTACCTGATTGGCTGAGAAGCCACATTTAAGATACTTTTATCGATAAAAATGAATGGATCCATGTCTACAAAGGTTTAGTATTATGCTTCTCTGATGCTACAAATGGAAAGTTATTTCCGTTTTCTCCATTTGAAGACTCAATATACAGAATAAATAAATACTTAATGCAGGACCAAAATTTCGACTCGGTTGCACCGTTTCTGCACGGCGGTAACGAGGCACGATAAAAACCATGCGCTGATAACTACTCTACCATTATTGCACCAGTAGTAGGTTGTGATTTGACTAATACCCACGTGCGGATAGGACACGAGAGTTCAACTTACCAGTAGTCCGGTTTCCACGCTCGGCAGCAACGTCAGCCGACTACCATGTTGTAGGCCGTTTTCCTCGAGCGTTCCCTCACGCAGCTGCCTGAAACGAAAACGAGCACGACGTTGCGTTATCGTTGCGTTATCGTTGCCTCATCGATTCATCGACAGCGATCGCCGACACCTTGAGCATTGGAAAAAAGGGAGGAAAAAATATACATGAAAATCGATTCGACCTTCCCGCGACATTCCAGCCGCGTCCATTCTGCTTTCGGACCGGGTCCTTCAGGAGGCTCGCGAATACGGTGCGGCTATAAATCCGAAGCTGTTCGGAAGCTGTCGGAAGCGCTGCTCGGGCGTGCGTTAAACAAACTGTCGCTGTTAGACGCCTCGTGAAAACGCAACGTGGAAAGAAAGCGCAACTCGGACACAATGGCGGTGCCGAGGAGGACGGAGAGCAAAGGGCGAAGAGCGCGGCGATCGGCGCGATGAAAAATACTTGTATGCAACCGCCGACAGAATTGGGTCGATCGCTTTGCGTCGACACGAACCCATCGTCGTCGAGCCTCTTTCGCGTCTCTCTTCGGTCTTCTAAAATAAATCGCCTATGGACACCATTCGCCCCGTTTAGATTTCTCATGGACGAGCACCGAAAACGCGCTTCTTCGCGACAATGAGGAAATTTCGGTGCGAGAGGACACGTCGTCGTTAGAAACCCTAGAATCCGGCCATAAGGCAATTTTGTCAAAATCCTGCGAGAGAGAAGGATACGCACGCACGCATTCACTCACAAAATTCTCTTTCTCCTTAACCTTAAGCTTTTCTGATGCGTTCGCATCGATGTTTATGACAGTTCACGCTATAATAAGTGTTGCAGCTGTATACTTGAAACATTTTGAAAATTGTAAATGTGCCGCACCGTTTTGCAACAATTCGTCACTCAAAGGTTATATCACGAAGATATTTCCTTGAGATCCCGTACGCCGGGCTTTATGGACACAGAATGTTCCGCGTGAAAATTGGACACCAACAAACAATTATTTTCCTTGTGAGATTAGTAATCATGTATTACTTTATTATAATAAAGTAATAACTATAATGTTTATTAAAATCGGTCTAATAACACATTTGTTTTCCTTTGTATATATATTTTAATGTTTTATGTAAAAAGAATGATTTAATTCTTCTGAAACGTATTTTTTATTTCTCGCAAAAAATATGTTTATGTTAAGGTTAGTGTGAATCAAATGTGAACGGGAGTTGACAAAACATGGCGGACCAATCAAAACTAGCTTTCTTATGGCCAAACTCGAGGGTCTCTGGTTGTCGTTAGAGTCTGGACACCACCGACTTACTTCTGATTGGTCTACTAGTTTCTTATATGATCGAAAATGGCGGAATTGAGGATCGTCAATGAAGAAACTCTATCTGGAGCAAATCTTTATACGAAAAAGAAATTGCATATAACAGTATTTTCTTAACCTTCTAACGATAAGATTGCGGTCGGATGCGACCCAATGGCTTGTTTATTTTACAGCATGCATGCGCTGTTTCTCTCCTTAGGGAATATTTCACATAATTATTTACTTCTTTTACCCATTTTGTACATTGATTGCATGAAAAATGAACATAAAAATATTGGGTCCAACAACTTTATTGGATACACTGAAAATCTACCTTACCATTAGAGAGTTAATAAAATAAACATTTTCAAGAAATAACATTGCACTAATGGAGGATTCTTTTGGAAGTTATCTGGGGATATTAAGTAGGCGCCTTCATATATAAAACATTTCTGACAAACCAGACGCCATTTTCGATCAGAAAGTCGGAGGTGTACAGACCCTAACTTGAGAGACTCTAGTCATCGTCCTCGGTCGCCGCTTCTGTTAGAATTTCTCGGGACTGTTTGTCCGCACGATTAGATCTCACTTGAGTCAACAATTCAGGAAGTGTACGGATACCTCGGCTGACTCACTGCGCGCACGTGCACACGCACATAAGCGTTCATCCGACGTGCTAATAAGTGCGGGAAACGAGCGGATCACCAATTTCGAAAGCGATAAAGCAACGTCCGCCACACCAGGACGCTAAAACGCCATAACTAGCTGGGACGACGCAATGGAGAGAGAGATAAAGAGAAAGAAGGAAAAAAAAAGTGTTTTCTTTCGCGAGATTCCGCGGTGTATTTCTGACAACGAAGGACCAGCGTGCGCGCGCGACCCGATTCGCACGCCACGGCGCTATCGCGCGCGAGACTGCTGATGCAACCGCCGAGCGGAAATCGACCGAAATAAACACGCGTGCGTATGAACGCGCGATAAAGAGCCGCTTTAGAGCCACGAGTGAAAAAAAAAAGAGATACACGCCAAGTGTCCGCCAAGGGCGAACGCTCACGGAACAATGTGGCTCTTAATTACTTTATTTAAATCTCTCTTTCGATTTAGTTGTATTAATTGCTGCACACCACATCGCCGAATTTAAGCGGAAATTTTCTTTCGCTTTTTCCTCTCTCTCTCTCTCGGTCATATTCCACGAACGTGTGTCTCATTTTAACGTACCTAATTTGAAAATGTGATTAAACAAATAACCTGAGGCACGCCTAATTTAATCAACAACCTGATGATATAAATAACCCGTTTCTTTTTATTTTAGACTCGTCATCTCTCTCTCTCTCTCTCCTTTGTTGTCTGTCGGTTTTTCATTTCGCTGAAGGGAGAATCGTGTACATTAATGGAACTAAAAATACCTCGCTATCGACCAACATCGTTTAATTGCTAATCTACAACTCACCCCACTTTGTTTTCTTTTCCCCCCGCAGTATCTCAATAGCGAAAAGCGTATACAATTACGGTGCGATAGCTTCCGGTATATCGACCGATATCGATGTACCTGAAAATCAAACTTGACAAAAATACGTGCCTACATTTCACGAAACCGCGGCCTCGACACGCTCTCTCGCTGTCATTGACGGAGCCGATAACGCGATCCGCGCCTAGATTCGCGCACGGCAAGGTAAAAAGAAGGCGCCGGTAGATTAGACCGCACGACTCGCGGGTAATGCCGCCCGGATAACCGCGCTTTCATTTGGCGACCGGCCTCGCTCGTCGAACCTCGGTCGAAGGAACGAGACCTTGCCGAATGTAACAGCGGCTCTCCTTCTTTCGGTGCTATTTCCCGCGCTCGAAATAAAAGAGCCCGCAGCACGTATATATTCGGCGGGGAAAAGAGAGGAAAGAGAGAGAGAAAGTACGTTATTATACAATCGCGATTACGTTACCGATAATCTCGCTAGAATTTCTTATCAACCGCTCATCTCTACTACTACTAGGCGAATAAATACACGCGAATAATTTTATCAGTCGCGACGATAAAACGATTCCCTGAATTCCCTCGATCAATTTTTGAATTGTTATCATTTGTGTGTGTATGATAACTCCTGTTGTGTTTCCTGCGAATTTCACTAGTCGGTGTAGAGACACTTAAACGGTACACGTCATTCGCCGTTTTTTCCGCTGTTTTTAGCTCAGCTTTTTTTACGCTGTAGGAACGTTGCACGATCGGAGAACACTCGCGCGCTCGTGTATTCGCGAAGTGCCGACGTGTCGATTAGCGCAAACGCGCGCGCGATTGGGAAAGCACACGAATATTTCCCAGCGTCAGCATTTACGCGATCGGCCCCGCGTGAATAAATAACCGTGTAACTCGATTCTACGCCGCGCGTGGCTTTCGCGAGGGAAAATCAACGGACCTAATTAGTTAATATAACAACATTATATTAATCGCGCCAGTTGATCGCGTAGCGATTCAGCGGCCGAAACTATTCGATTAATCGGTTACTTAATTATCGCTCAAGTAACGGAAGTTCCCTCTTCCTCACACAGAGAGAAAAAGGTTTCCTTGGATTTGATATACGTGTTGACTTAGGTTTGTTTAATGTAAATAACATAATTTCACCTGGGAATCATCACCTCGAATCATTTCACACCTTAGCGGTTGAGCCTCACGTTGCAGTGGGTCTTTTGACCGATCGGGAATTCATGCCTACCTATTATCTGGATTTTTAGAGACCTAACTTGTGCAAGAATTCATAGTACAACCCGAGTCGAAATTATGATCCTACATTAAGTCTACTTCGTTCTACGTTAAGTATTCAAACGGAAAAACCGGAAATAACTTTCTACTTGTAGCATCAAAGAAGCACAATAGAAAACTTTTGAAGACTTAATGTAGAATTAAATACAGAGCTGCAAACCATTCACTGGTACAAAAAAAAAGTGAAATAGTGATTGATTCTTAGCAGAATAGGACAAAAAATAACTTCTTAGACATCAAAATAGCGACTAAAAGTGATATATTTTGTCAAATTCTAAGAATAACTAAGATCATTTGTATAAAAAAATAATATTTAATCTTATTTTTTTTTATTTATCTTTGGATAATTTAACATATAGCAAGTTCTTTTCACAGTACGATTTGAAAGTTCATAACAAGAAAAGATTATCGCGTGTATTTATTCGCCTAGTAGTAGTAGAGATGAGCGGTTGATAAGAAATTCTAGCGAGATTATCGGTAACGTAATCGCGATTGTATAAGAACACGAACAATACGTTTTTGGAGCAATCGACAGCAAATGAGGAGGCAAAAATATATATAATAGAATGCCTATATTTTACAAATCTAACGGTATTTCAGAAGAAAAAGTGATCTATTTTGGACGATAGTAAATTTTTTTGCTGATTTGTGAAGAAAAAGTGGTAAAAGGCGACTTGAGTGACTGAAAGGCAGCATTAACTAAACAGAACTAAATAGATTTATTGTAAAACTGAAATTTCGATTCAGGAAGTCTGTAAAAACTCGGGCTACAAAATGACACTAGTTCATGTTGCAAAATTCAAACATAGTATGAATTCGTAATATGAATACAGAATAATAATAAATTTGAATGAGGTTATGTGTACCCATATTTAGTAAACACCAAGCAACATTTACATTACATCTGATATTGACAGATAGAAATATCCAGAAAAATACAGAAATGCAATTATTAAATATTTATATTTATTGTTTATAATTAACATATATAGTTAACATTTATTATAATATAAAATGAATATTTTAAGCTACATTTTTTATCTAATGTTAAACACAAAAAATATCTGTATTTTTTTTTATTTATAATTGTTTTGTTTAGAAATACTTTTTGTTATACATTCATACAATAAAGTAAAAAAAATTACTTTTTACAATCGTGAATCAATATTAATAACTTCGCATGCGATCGTGATTTAGCTTTACATTCTTATAAAATGAATGTTATTTAATATATTTCCAGCCTTCTTTAATAATTATTATTTATGAACCTTTAGATATGTTACGATAGAAGAAAAAAAGATATCAATTTAAAAAACACTTATTGCCTATTTTTGATGGGATAGTACTACTATCCTTTTAATAATTACTCTTTACGAATCTTTAAATATGCTATGATAGAAGAAAGAAAATACTAATTTAAAAAAACACTTTTATTGCCTATTTTCAATGGGATAACATTGCTAACATAGTGATATATATCTTTCTAACGTAGTATTCTTCTTTCAAATAACTTCTTTCAAGTAATTTATTGCTTGTGATAACCATTGTAATGTGTGGATGAAAATACAAAATAAATATATTACTTCACCTAAAGATATTTATTGTTTAAGAAACCAAACAATCTTGTTTGTTGATCAAGAGTTTGTCGAATTAATTCGTTTCGTTGCTCCATTCCAACAGAAAAATATGCTTAAAGAAATTTTACTAAATCTAAAGAAATCTTTTTTTCTGCGTATGTATAAATAATCGACGAATTTTATTTTCGTAAAATATCCTCATTGAAAAATTGGTTATCGAGATACCCGGCATCTTCTGAATGAGAACTCTTCGCACAAAAAGCCCGCCTCCGCACATAATTCTACACGACTGGATTATCGTTCATAGTTCATACCAAACTAATAACGCCGCGGTCAGATTTAAAAATGAAACCTCGCTTGAGAACGCCAAGTTTTGCTCAGTCGACAGTTTGTCAACAACTATTATCTCTCTTCGTAATTCCTAAACTTGCTTATCAGCCGGGTCTAAAGTGCTCCCTCTTTCGGCTCTTGTACGCAGCGGCACAACGAATGTTTTACGTACATGAGTGTGTGTTACAATAAATCCCAACGAATAATCGATATCGCACGCATAACGACGGAGATACACAGCGCGTGCAACTTTTTTCTCTATGCGGATCATCCGAAAAATGATGGCGCCCGAGGCGCAGGTACCTCTTAATCCGCGGTATGTTACATCACGCGAAGGTAAGAAATACGAAGGAGAGATGCAAGCAGAGTTCGTTACGGGTGCACAGTCGAACGAGCTTAACGGTTTTTCGTCAAGATTCCGATCCGATTGGAACGTCGCTTTACACGTTCAAGAAGACGTTGACGACGATGATAAAAGTCGCCGATAACGCCAGCAACGTCTCGCAATATTTCGAAACGGGAGAGGGCGTCGATAGGCGAGAGAGAAAGAGAACCCGGAGAATGTGACACGAGCTCTGTCACGGGAGTCATCGTCGTCATTCGAGTCGCCTCCTCGTTCGTAGCGGTAAATTCCCGGTTTTTTTGTATAAATTAAACTAACGGGCTTGGCGTAATCGCGAAAATACGAAAGTAGCGAGAAGTGCGAACCTTCTCTCTCTCCTTCTCTATCGTTACAACGCGCCGTTTGGCGTAACACCCGACACAGTGGGAATTCCGATATTTTGCAGTGTGTTGATGCAAATAGGAGTAACGAGGCGATACAATTGCGGCGGCAAACGGGAAACCGCGTCGATTGGTACCGTTGTTCGCAGATTGTAATCGCGACAAATGAATAAATAAAGAGCTTATTGAACCGTGAATTTTGACAATATTCGATCCTATACAACACGGACAATCAGAACTCTGTAACAATATCAGAATCCGGCAAAAATATCTGGAGACTTTAATTACTTCTTGCAAGAGATCTTTAGTGAGAGTGTCGGATTTTCAGTGACGATTTAAGGGGCTCCTACATAAGTTTATTATTTACTGGAAGAAACTTTCTTGTGACTTTGTTTAACTATCTAAGTAATGAATGTTAATTTTTGGCCAAATTAAGACACATAATATTACAAATACAGAAATATTATTTATTGTTTATTTTTTTTATTCATATGACCGTTAAGCTAATAGAAGTGCACGCATAATAGAAAGTATAAATATTCAGATACTTGCATATATAAATATTTAAAATATGTATATATATGTACACATATATCGCAGGTATTACAGTAAAGTGTAAATTTCCTAAAACTATTTTCAAAATAAGATGGTCAATAATTCTGAAATTTTTGTATAATACTTTTATATTAATCCTGAATATCACAATAGTTTTTCATTAAAATCCTAATAGGTTTTAAAAGAAATTAAAAATTAAAATTAAAAATAGAATATTAACCCTTAGCTGACACACGGGGTTAAAAGTACCACAGAGTGTTTTTGAACGCAAATTTTTCATAGCTGCGCGCCAAATTTGGTTCTGTGGCGTCACCTAGTATTAGTCGAGGCTTGACCCAATATTGATAAATCAAACAATTATACACATTTTTTCTCGCTGAGGTCCAAAATATCCCCTATAGCACGTACGTTATTATTTTGACGTGTGTCAGCTAAGGGTTAACCTACAGAATTACGTATAAGAAGTGTTATTTTTAATTGGGCAGCTTCTGAATGGTCACCATTTTTTAACTTTACAGACGTGTAGATAGTATATCATCAGCGCTGCTATTCAATCACTTTAGTCACTTGTTCTTGACGTGTCACTAAAAAATTCAGTATCGTTCAAAATGGGTCACTATATATTCACATTTTTTTCATGAGCTACCGTTAGTTAAATTTATAAAATATAGGTGTTCTATATATATATTTTGACGCGTCTCTTTTAATAAAACTGCTCCGAAAACGTGTTTATATCGTTTATGCCTTTAATTTTTCCTTTCTATGAAACTGTACTTTGGAAAGAATTCGTTATATATTTTAAATTATCCAAAGATAAATCTGGGAAAGTAAGAATAAATATTACTTTTTTTTTTGCTTCAAAGGCCTTAGTTATTCCCAAAATTTGACAAAAAATTGTCATTTTTGGTCACTATTTTGATGTCTGAGATATCACTTTTTGTCACCTTTTCTGCCAAGAAGAAGTCGCTATTTCACTTCTTTTGTTCCGGTTGACTGGACAGCAGCGCTGTAATATCATCAATGCGATTAAAATTTAAAAGGAAATTCCTAAGAAAACAGTTTGAGGAACCAACTACTTTCAACATTCAAGCATCTCTTAAACATTCCTGGAATTTCTCTTCCTCAGTACTGACACACAATTTTCATGGAAGAGCGAAAGATGTCATCGTGTGGGCTCAATTAATGTAATCCGGACCTAAACACTCGAGATTTATGGGCCCTAATTTCTACGAAGAAAACCGAGCTAATTGATAAGCGCGTATCTACGTGGCGCCGTAAGTAGCCGGGACATCGCGCGAATAAATCTGCGGAATGCATTTTTCTGGGTCGCGGTAAGTTTTACTTCTTAATGGAATTGAATCCAATTTCTCTCTCGCGCGCGTCGCGATGCGTCAGCACTAAAATTCTGAATGTGAGTCGTCGAGAGACGCGAAGCGATATTGTCCCCGACGTACAAGAGAAGGGAAGAATCCTCCCCGATATTCTCACACGACCAAACAGATATTTTCGTAAGACGAAAGATATCTCGCGCGAAAACGTGCGTATCACCGAGGGCGATTAATTCGCGATGTAATCCTGCACAATTTCCGGAAATACCGCGGAATCACGAGCGGGCGTTTCCTCCGCGGGACGTAGAGAGAGAGAGAGAGAGAGAGAGAGAGATAGATCGAGAATCACCACGCATCCTGCAGAATCGCCGGAGATTTTATAAAAACTCCGATTAATCACTTTCACCGTAACGCGTACGCGCGCACCGGAAAGCCATAAATCGATAACCTGTTGCTTTTCGCGATTGAAACGGTTCGAGCATTCGGAACGACGTGCCGCGAATTCAAATGTTAGCTCCGAGTAATTAGACCGCGTCGGGACGCGTGGTCAAACGTGGCGGAAATATGCGGATTCGAAGGAAAAAAAACAGAACAGCTAGCTAAGTGGCAATAATTATCTACAGTGAATTGTAACAGCTACTGACGCGCGCGAGCACGTCCAGGATAAACATTTTCTAGAAGGTGAACGTAAATAAACGCGCGAGAGAGAAAAGTGATAGGGTCGAGACACTCTTGTATAGCGCGTTTATACTATAAATATTGCCGTTTTGCGTCTGTGCCGTCTCGGGGAGAAGCCGCCGCAGAGTATATTCGCGTGTACGTGCGCGAAATAAATACGTTTGTTGTAATCGTGAGGCACCTTGTCCCGTTCGCTTCAGCGTTTACTCCGAGAGAGCTCGCTTTCGATGTGTATATATCAGGATATAACGTCACGGATAAATTTTCGCTTCCTTGTGTACACCTCGACGCCTTATACGGGGTGTCCCAGATTGACGCTCTACCTTTGTACTCCTTTTTTCTGGATCGCGATTATTGCCCGTTAAAAATTCACCGAACTTTATTATCTCGGCGTTATATTATCATTATTATACAACAACCTGCTTCCGAGCTCTTAAATTTCAAGCGCTGTTGCAAAAATTGGTGAGAGACTGATCTATGTTTCTAAAAACCGCTTTTCACGCTCGCAAAGCGCGAGGAGCAAAACGAGAAGTTTATTTGGGAATTTTTGTTAAGAATTTGTCTCGATTTTCTTTTATTTCGGTGAACTTCCGCTGCCTAAATTAGCAGTGTATTTCAAGCTTTCAGTTTTATGTAATCACGCGGATCCACTTCGGTAAGATTAAGTCTGTCGTTTTTAATTACGATTTTTTACGCTTGCCGTACTTAAACTAATCCGATTACATGCTCTCGCTTCGGAAAGAGAGAAAGAAAAAGAAAGAGGGAAAGAGAGAAAAAGAGAGAGGAGGGGGGGGGGGAGAAAGAGAGGGAGAGAGAGAAGCGGAGATGCAGATAGATGCAGAAAGTGCTGCTAAAAATAACAGCCTTATTATAGTTTATAAATAACTACACGATGGTTTAACGTGGCGGTATTCTTAGTGCGACATAGTAATCGATCGTTCAAATTACTTATATAATTTCATACCATATAAAGCGAATTATTTCCGATGATGATTTCCGAACCAATCACGCACAGGATACGCATACAAATAAAATGATCCATTACATTATCGAATAATAATGTTAGATTAGTGATTTCTAGCGCGTTCCGAAAATATATAATGTGCGACACCTGCTGAGGTATTCCAAAAATGTGTCTTTTGCATTTCTCGACGTTGAAAGAATCCCTCGCAAGTTGCGCGCGAACTTAATTCCAACGATGGAATTTCCCGGCAGAATTCCGCGCCGCATCTTTAAAGAAGAAAAAAAAAGGGGGAGAAAATTAAGCATTAAGCCGCGGCTCGCCGATCGATAAGGCCACATGCAGTTCTCGCATGCACATGGCGGCTAGACAATCTCCAAGGATAGATTAACATGTGCAGCCGCGAATAGACACAGTACGAGCGATCAAGGAAAATCGTTACACCACCCTGACATGTGTGTGTATGTGCACGTATGTGTGTACGTTTATGCGTGTGAGTGCCAGCGGCGAGCACACGCGACCCAAAGAAAGAACCGCGTTCCCATTTTTGAATAACTCTTCGTGTCTGGTCGCTTCGATATCTGGGCGCAAAAACGCGTCATGTACCTTGAAGGTCTCGGAGGCGGGGGAGAAGGAAGAGAAAGAAAAAATGCGCAACGCCTTTGGGACACACGGACAACGCGCGTTTCTGCCTTCGGAAAGTTACATTCGAGGGGGGCGGCACGGAATTACTCGGTATTTCATTTATTCGACCGAGGGAGAGCACAGCGATCGGATTAATTCTCCGCGTCGTTCCGTTACGCTTTGTCGATTTCGGCGGCGAGGAGATTTGCGAAACCGTTAGCGAAAGAAACGCGCCGGGCGCGAGGAGGATCCTTGACGGGCGAGGCTGCGAAATATTTTTTTTATCTTCTTTTCACCGCACCCAGGGACGTCGAGAGAGAGAGCGAGGAAGAGAGGAAGGAGACGACGACGAAGGAGGAGGAAAAGAGCGGCCTTCCGCGCGAACGTCGCGTGCATCGGCGGCGACTCGTCCGTCGCTAGAACCGCCGCCGCACATGACGCGTTTCTTCACGCGTAAACAATGTCGTGGCCCACGCTTGTGTGTGGGCTATGTAAATTGAGTATCTTTGCGCCCGGGCGTGTGTGGGGTCGGTGCGATTTTGACCACGCTCGCCAAGCGATTCGAAGCCGCCGGACGAATCCGAGTTTCGAAATCTTTAATTCTACATTAAATCTTCGAAGGGAGGAAATATGTTCCTATTTGTGGCGTCAAAAAGGCACAATGAATGTTCCTTTAATGCTAAGGGGAGTTGAAATCTCCGGAATCGAAGTTTTAGTTCTATATTAAGTCTTCAAAAGAAAATGGCGATAAGTTCCCTATTTGTAGCATTAAAGAAGCACAATAGAAGACCTTTGAGGACTTTATGCACACGGGAAAAAATTCGTTTCAAACCAATTTATAGATATTCTCATATGTAAGCAAGAATATTATAATCTCTGTAGAAGATTTTTGGTCTTGAATTTGTACTGATGTAACACGGAAAAAAAGTCTAGTTGCATTAATATTTTGGTCGAAGGAAATAGAATTTCTGGTTGTAAAAACCCTAGTGTTTGGTCATAAGAACCACTTTAATACAACCCGACTTTTTCTCCCAACAAATATTACTTACATTCAATTCAAGACTAAAAAAATCTAAGAATTTTATAATATTTTTGCTTGTACGTGAAAATATCTATCATTGATTTGACTATTTTTTTTTCTTCACAGAATTAAGTAGGACTAAAATTGCGACTCGGGAACGAATAAACCTCGTTTTCCGGGAGTTTCTCCCGCCTCCCTGTCTCTTTTGTTACTTAGCTTCCTAAGGAGATAAATGACACGTACATTATTACTTGAACGACAATAAATACTATGACGAGTAAGAGCTATGAAACTTGGATAAGTTGGTTTAATGTCACGCGTCTCTCTCGTGCCCGACACGCTGGCGGAACACGTGGACGTGATTTTATAGTCTAATCCCGCCGCGTGCTTTGTCTTCGATAAGCGAAGATAACGTGCTTTTGCGGAAGACAGTTCCGTTTATAGACGGTCTCTCTAACGGCAATCTCACAACCGCTTCGAGCTGGAGGCAGAGAGACTTCTTCTCGTGGCACGATGGTTTTCGCGCTGCTAAGCAAGCTAAAGGTTTTTAAATCCGCCGCAAGTGTGACAAGCGCGCGCGCGCCGCTTCATTGATCATCCAACCGTTTTCTCGAATTGGCGGCCGGTTACTTCGGCGGTGTGCGTTCAATCGCCCCTATTTTCCCGGAGTGTCCCAGGCTCACCACGACGAAAAAGCATTCGCGACACCCACCGACCGATAAACATGTTTTCGCGAAAAATAACGGGAGGTAATCTTGGGCTCGTTTCTCCGGCACGTCGCTCGCTCGGATCTCACGATTTCGCAGAAAAGCCGCCGACAAAATCCGTCCCGATCGCTGCATCGGTGAATGTCATTTAGCGATAAAACGTGGGGATCGAGGACGATTTCATCTGATCGTCGATAAATTCGTCGATAAATTTAAACATTTCTTATCTCCATTTAAGCAGTCTCGTTGAGAAGTCGATTCCAAGAAAGATCCCGACTTTTATCTCGCACAAAAACGCGTGAAAATCGATCAATATTTATACGGCTATTACGACACAGCTGCAAGAAACTGCCTTTCACTTTTATAACATCCAGCAGTAACAAAAAAAAATGAGGAGCGGGAAGAAAAAGAAATGACCTCTTTAGCACGGATATAGTGCGTGTAATTAAAGAGCGTCGACGTTCCTATAGGGCCGAACGAGATGCGCGCGAGGCTACACCGCATCGTTTGATCGTCGACGTCCTTCTGTCGTCAAAACGAGTGTTTAAAGTCCGCTCCTTCTACGTGCCGCGACGCGATGACTAACAGAAATCTCACGATGACACACACACCGGCGATCGACGACACTTGACGCTGAGAGAGAGAGAGAGAGAGCGTATATCGCGTCAATTGCCCTATCCGACGCACGTTTTATAAAAGTGTAAAAAAGAAAATAGATTCTCGTTATCTCCCCCTTTCTCTTTTTCCCTCACACACGTGCGCGACTTCTGAACGTTCCCGAGCGTCAAAGATCATTCAGGCGCCTCAACGTCGCTCGACGTCTACACTGGGGGGAAAAAAACATGCTAGATTGAAGTAAATAATTACTTCAATATTCCTCAGCAAATTTTTACTAGAATTATATACATTTTACTTGATCGAGTGAATGTTTTACTTGGGTAATTTATTTGAAAAATATTTTTCTTGCATCAGGTAAATATTACTTGATTCGAGTAAAAATTTACTACGGAGTTAATTATTTACTCGAATCTAGTACTTTTTTTTCTGCCTACGATTTTTAACTTTTCTCGCTGATGTCAATTTCGAGCAGTTTAATCGTTTAGAAATCAGACAGATCTCATTTATTATACGCGCCGACGATTTATCGCTCGATGCATCTTGTTCGAGTTGTAGCGGCAACTGTGAGTAACGCGCCATCGTGACGCAACGTTCGATGAAGACTGAATGTCACAGTGACGACAATGTCGCGTTATTACAGCAGTGCTAACAATCAACGTCACGTAAAAACGGGCGCGATTCACTTTCGGAAAACGATATCGCGTGTGATTCCACACGAGGGTGAGAGGGAGGGAGGGAGGGAAGGTTGAAATCGACTGAACCGCATTCATCACCTACTTTCGTAGATTTTTAGTCTCGCGCGTTTGACCAATGGAAATATCAAAGTGTAAATACACAGGATGTATCGTGGCATTACCGCCTTGATATTTCTATTCCTCGATTTAACCTTCTAATTATATCTTTATCTGCTTGCATAACGATGATGTAATTAATTGCACTTAATTGACGCGACGTGAAGGGTACGAGGAAAGAAATACATGCTGGACGAAGACATGTAAATTTGAATTTCAATCCTGCAGTTTTATACCGTGTTAATTGAATAGAGGGAGAGGAGAAATAATCGAGGTAGATATCGTGACATTCTCAGTTCCTCTTGTATATTTCGGTTCAATTAATTCTGCGACTTTATTATCTTCGTCTCTCGCGTAACATTATCAATAAAGATCCCCGACGTAATAATGCGACATCCAGAAAAATCAAAGCGAGAACGAAAGTAACAGATTGATAAACACTTAATTGGCCCGATGATCGCGATTAACGTAACACTTCCATAACAAAACTCTCGCTCTCTTTTGCATGCGTCGCTAATTTAAAGTTAACTTGTCCAATTAATTTGACATTTATCTGATCAAAGGTCAAACATGCGTTGTGTTCCGTCTTCTTTTTTCCCCGCCGTATAAATTTCGACCTCCTCAAGAGCATCGATTGGTTGCTTAGTACCGTCGCTCTGCTGACTACGATTATCTCGTAACTACCTGTGTATCTATACATACATGTACGGTGCACGCAGTTCGTAACTATTTCAATGAATTTTACATCTTCCGCGGCGCAGCCGAACCGACATACACGCGAGGAAATCACGCGTCGTGCCGTTCGAAGGAGGAAGATCCGCCGTGCTACCTGCGCCTGAAACTGCCCTGGCAGGCACAAAGAAACGAGTAGTCGCGAGGCCGAGCCAAGAAGTATACATGCGAGAAGAGAGAGAGGAGAGAAGAGAAAAGAAGAGAAGAGCAAAAGAGAGGAAAGAGAACGGCGGGTCAGCAAGAGATCTCGGGAGAATTACGCGCCCGATCGAGACACGTAAAAGACGAGACAAGGGAAAAAGCATCGACGACTTGAAAGCGAGCGAGCGAGCAAGAAAGAAAGTAAGAAAGGAAAAAAAGAGAAAGATCATCGATGCGTTACGTAGGAAAATATACATATAGTCGATCCTTTGCTGTCTTTCTTGTTCCCCTCCCCTCCTTCTTTCTCTCTCTCTCCCTGCGCATCTACTACTTTATGTTTCGCAACGTTTTTTTAACCTTCTTTGAATGACCAAACAAGTTTAGACGACGATATAATAGCCGGAACGTCGATTAAGCGTAAATGTATAATGTATGTTTGTATCTCGTTGAAACGTTAATCGGATAACAGACCATCGCGACGTATATCGAAAAGCCACGTGTATGAATTAATTCCCGGACGTGATAAAAATTTTTTTCAACCAAGGCCGTGGAACGATCCACTCTGTTGTTTATGGCAAAATTTCGCGGAGCGATTAAAGAACAATCGGGAAGCCGTAAGAAACATAGGATGAATAAAATAGCACGTTTTTTTTTGTTTTAAAGTTTCGGAACAAGAACCCATTTTTCTCCTATTTTTTCGCGGGATTCCTCGGTTTCCGCACTCAACGATGAAAAGATTGGTTTAGAAAAATTCACGCGTGCACTGGTTACATTAATTTTTCTCCATAAGGGGGAAACCAGAAAATTTTGAAAGAGAGCGGTTTTTCCCCGAAACTTTAAAACTATATATTTTTTATCGTTTTAATTTCAACAGATTTCCCGCAGAAAAGGACCGCTTTAAAATATCGTCACGCGCGAGCCCACCCTGCCGCCCGCGCATATCTCGCCTCCTCTGTCCGCAATTTCCATTTCGCGCACACGCACCTATCGTTACGATACCGCTGCGTTTTTTCCATACGATTTTTGTTTAGTCATACTCGCATTCTGCGACCGGGGCTTACCCCGAATAATAAATAGTGTCCCTTCCTCTCTCGTGCCTCGCTTTCGTGCGTCTCGATCAGCCTCTGTCCTTCTCCACCGCGACCCACCTCGCTCGCTCCGTCTAACCCACCGGCAGACGGCTGTCACTGTTCCACTTTACGGGAGCGCGATTTCCCGAGATATCCTCTACCTACTATATACCACTATACGCCACCTCCCTCTCGCTCGCTCGGCCGCTCCGTCCTTCTCTCGACTACTCTCCGCGGTATGCCAACCTTCCACTCCACCATGTTTCTCTCGCGTGCTCGCACGAAGCGGCAGGAGGTGGTGGAGGATCCGCGCTGTGGCCCCCACGGACGCCCACGAGCACGTATACAGGCAGTTTCAGGAGGACAGGTCGATACTTCAGGAGGTGATGCTGCCCTATCGCGGGGTCGACGGCAACGTTCAGCAGACTCGCTTCTTCCCTCACTGGAGAATTCAAAATTCTCACAAGCCGCCGGCGACGGTTTCCTCCCTTTTTTAAACTAAGATCGTTATTACGAGAGAAGAGTATGACGTCAGGCGCACGGAATCTTTCTCCAGGAGGCAATTCGACTCCTGGCCGAAGTTTGGCTCGCCTGCGGTAGTCAGTTGCACGTAGCACAAAAACTGCAGGTATCGCGACCTTTAACAAAGGCAACATCGATTCCGAACTCATCATCGATCTGTCTTCAAGAATAAGCCAGCGGAGTTTTATATATGCACGACACATGTATATAGAAATTCAAACGTAACATAAAATGCAAATCATTTTTTCACCATCAGTGTTTATACGGACCCTGACCTTTCTCCGGACTTGAGAATTCATATTGTCGTTATATCAAATCGCGCAATGCCATGAATATTAACAGGAAATATTAGTATGTCAACAACTGTCGCGTGAATATTTAACCCTTAGCTGACACACGGGGTTAAAAATACCCCAGAGTGTTTTTGAACGCAAATTTTTCATAGCTGCGCGCCAAATTTGGTTCTTTGACGTCACCTAGTATTAGTCGAGGCTTGACCCAATATTGATAAATAAAACAATTATACACATTTTTTCTCGCTGGGGTCCAAAATACCCCCTATAGCATGTACGTTATTATTTTGACAGCTAAGGGTTAAGTATACGTCAAATGTGCGCGCGTCTCGAGTATTGTCGGCGAAGCAACCGAATAGTAATCGGGAAAAGTGCGCGTCGACGAAACTGAAAAATCCACGGAGACCCGATAAGATAAACCAAATACGACGTTGCCACGAATAAGCAGGTTTCTAGAAACACGCATCCATTCCGATCGACTCCTCTCGACGAATTAGAACCGTTCGAACCTAAAAATACGATACTCCAATATGATATACCAATATAGTGAGTGTGATAACGAGGATAGAGACCTCCGCTCCTGAAATACCCGGTACACACCGGTATACCGGGTATATATGCATCGTACAGCCGTTCTTTAGCTCTCTCTCTCAGGCGCTCCTGTATCTCCCTCTCTCCTTCTTTCCGACGCACGTCCAAAAGTGCACCAGCAGAAGGACGAGCCCGCAGCACATTCGCTCTCTACCCCGGCTCTATTCTACCTCTTCTCTCCACTCCGCCCTGCCCCCCCCCCCCCC